>NC_042992.1:26285248-26393734 GCF_901001165.1 Salmo trutta | reverse complement strand
TCCTCTTCCTCACCTTCCTCCTCCTCCTCTACCCCGCTACTCATCCTCCCTCCTCCTCCTCCTCTACTGTCTGTTTGTGTGTGTACTGTATGTCCTTCAGCCAGAGGGACAGATGCCACTCTCTTGCTTGACAAGATCTTATCTCTCCTCTCCCCTTCTCTCCTCTCCCCGGCTGCACATAACCAGATTTCTCCTTAACTACGTGAATTAGTCAACATTCACAAAATGCATTTCATCACTTTTGATGAACAGGTTCTTCCATTAAGACGCAGATGTACAGTGGGGGAAAAAAGTATTTGATCCCCTGCTGATTTTGTACGTTTGCCCAATTACAAAAAAATGATCAGTCTATAATTTTAATAGTAGGTTTATTTGAACAGTGAGAGACAGAATAACAACAAAAAAATCCAGAAAAACGCATGTCAAAAATGTTATAAAATGATTTGCATTTTAATGGGGGAAATAAGTATTTGACCCCTCTGCAAAACATGACTTACTACTTGGTGGCAAAACCCTTGTTGGCAATCACATAGGTCAGACGTTTCTTGTAGTTGGCCACCAGGTTTGCACACATCTCAGGAGGGATTTTGTCCCACTCCTCTTTGCAGATCTTCTCCAAGTCATTAAGGTTTCGAGGCTGACGTTTGGATACTCGAACCTTCAGCTCCGTCCACAGATTTTCTATGGGATTAAGGTCTGGAGACTGGCTAGGCCACTCCAGGACCTTAATGTGCTTCTTCTTGAGCCAGTCCTTTGTTGCCTTGGCCGTGTGTTTTGGGTCATTGTCATGCTAGAATACCCATCAACGACCCATTTTCAATGCCCTGGCTGAGGGAAGGAGGTTCTCACCCAAGATGTGACTGTACATGGCCCCGTCCATCGTCCCTTTGATGCGGTGAAGTTGTCCTGTCCCCTTAGCAGATAAACACCCCCAAAGCATAATGTTTCCACCTCCATGTTTGACTGTGGAGATGGTGTTCTTGGGGTCAAAGGCAGCATTCCTCCTCCTCCAAACACGGCGAGTTGAGTTGATGTCAAAGAGCTCCATTTTGGTCTCATCTGACCACAACACTTTCACCAGTTGTCCTCTGAGTCATTCAGATGTTCATTGGCAAACTTCAGATGGGCATGTATATGTATTCTTGAGCAGGGGGACCTTGCGGGCGCTGCAGGATTTCAGTCCTTCACGGCGTAGTGTGTTACCAATTGTTTTCTTGGTGACTATGGTCCCAGCTGCCTTGAGATCATTGACAAGATCCTCCCGTGTAGTTCTGGGCTGATTCCTCACCGTTCTCATGATCATTGCAACTCCACGAGGTGAGATCTTGCAAGGAGCCCAAGGCCGAGGGATATTGACAGTTCTTTTGTGTTTCTTCCATTTGCGAATCATCGCACCAAATGTTGTCACCTTCTCACCAAGCTGCTTGGCGATGGTCTTGTAGCCCATTCTAGCCTTGTGTAGGTCTACAATCTTGTCCCTGACATCCTTGGAGAGCTCTTTGGTCTTGGCCATGGTGGAGAGTTTGGAATCTGATTGATTGATTGCTTCTGTGGACAGGTGTCTTTTATACAGGTAACAAGCTGCGGTTAGGAGCACTCCCTTTAAGAGTGTGCTCCTAATCTCAGGTCGTTACCTGTATAAAAGACACCTGGGAGCCAGAAATCTTTCTGATTGAGAGGGGGTCAAATACTTATTTCCCTCATTAAAATGCAAATTTATAACATTTTTGACATGCGTTTTTCAGGATATTTTTGTTGTCTATCTGTCTCTCACTGTTCAAATAAACCTACCATTAAAATTATAGACTGATCCTTTCTTTGTCAGTGGGCAAACGTACAAAATCAGCAAGGGATCAAATACTTTTTTCCCTCACTGTATACTATGCAAAAGTCTGGTGCATGCAAATATACAGTCGATGCAAAACAGACACTGTCGCTGAGACGCACCTTCGTTCCTTGTGCTGTCTAACATGCAGGGCTCACTGCGGAGAGGTCTGGTGTGAGTGTCTGGGATACACAGAGGTTGTCATATCACTATGGAAATTAGGTTGTATTACAAGAGGGAAGTTGCAGGGTGCAGATGAAACTAAGTACAGTCCTGGTCAGAGCCCTGGTAGAGACAGACACAGACCTAGTCATGGTAGAGACAGACACACAGACCTAGTCATGGTAGAGACAGACACATACCTAGTCATGGTAGAGACAGACACATACCTAGTCATGGTAGAGACAGACACATACCTAGTCATGGTAGAGACAGACACAGACACATACCTAGTCATGGTAGAGACAGACACACATACCTAGTCATGGTAGAGACAGACACATACCTAGTCATGGTAGAGACAGACACATACCTAGTCATGGTAGAGACAGACAGACACAGACCTAGTCATGGTAGAGACAGAGACACAGACCTAGTCATGGTAGAGACAGACACATACCTAGTCATGGTAGAGACAGACACAGACCTAGTCATGGTAGAGACAGACACATACCTAGTCATGGTAGAGACAGACACAGACCTAGTTATGGTAGAGACACAGACCTAGTCATGGTAGAGACAGAGACACAGACCTAGTCATGGTAGAGACAGACAGACACAGACCTAGTCATGGTAGAGACAGAGACACAGACCTAGTCATGGTAGAGACACAGACCTAGTCATGGTAGAGACACAGACCTAGTCATGGTAGAGACAGAGACACAGACCTAGTCATGGTAGAGACAGAGACACAGACCTAGTCATGGTAGAGACAGACAGACACAGACCTAGTCATGGTAGAGACAGAGGCACAGACCTAGTCATGGTAGAGACAGAGGCACAGACCTAGTCATGGTAGAGACAGAGGCACAGACCTAGTCATCGTAGAGACACAGACCTAGTCATGGTAGAGACAG
The DNA here is from genome assembly GCF_901001165.1 of Salmo trutta. Taxonomy (NCBI): domain Eukaryota; kingdom Metazoa; phylum Chordata; class Actinopteri; order Salmoniformes; family Salmonidae; genus Salmo; species Salmo trutta. The sequence goes on along the minus strand of NC_042992.1, from coordinate 26,390,833 downwards.
ACACAGACCTAGTCATGGTAGAGACAGACAGACCCATACCTAGTCATGGTAGAGACAGACACATACCTAGTCATGGTAGAGACAGACACAGACCTAGTTATGGTAGAGACAGACAGACACATACCTAGTCATGGTAGAGACAGACACACAGACCTAGTGATGGTAGAGACAGACACATACCTAGTCATGGTAGAGACAGACACAGACCTAGTTATGGTAGAGACAGACAGACACATACCTAGTCATGGTAGAGACAGACACACAGACCTAGTCATGGTAGAGACAGACACATACCTAGTCATGGTAGAGACAGACACATACCTAGTCATGGTAGAGACAGACACAGACCTAGTCATGGTAGAGACAGACACAGACCTAGTTATGGTAGAGACAGACAGACACAGACCTAGTCATGGTAGAGACAGAGACACAGACCTAGTCATGGTAGAGACAGACACATACCTAGTCATGGTAGAGACAGAGACACAGAACTAGTCATGGTAGAGACACAGACCTAGTCATGGTAGAGACAGACAGACACATACCTAGTCATGGTAGAGACAGACAGACACATACCTAGTCATGGTAGAGACAGAGACACAGACCTAGTCATGGTAGAGACAAAGGCACAGACCTAGTCATGGTAGAGACAAAGGCACAGACCTAGTCATGGTAGAGACAGAGACACAGACCTAGTCATGGTAGAGACAGAGACACAGACCTAGTCATGGTAGAGACAGACACAGACCTAGTCATGGTAGAGACAGACACAGACCTAGTCATGGTAGAGACAGACACAGACCTAGTCATGGTAGAGACAGACACAGACCTAGTCATGGTAGAGACAGACACAGACCTAGTCATGGTAGAGACAGACAGACACATACCTAGTCATGGTAGAGACAGAGACACAGACCTAGTCATGGTAGAGACAGAGGCACAGACCTAGTCATGGTAGAGACAGACACATACCTAGTCATTGTAGAGACAGACACAGAACTAGTCATGGTAGAGACACAGACCTAGTCATGGTAGAGACAGACACAGACCTAGTCATGGTAGAGACAGACAGACACATACCTAGTCATGGTAGAGACAGACACATACCTAGTCATGGTAGAGACAGACACAGACCTAGTCTTGGTAGAGACAGACACACAGACCTAGTCATGGTAGAGACAGACACATACCTAGTCATGGTAGAGACAGACACAGACCTAGTTATGGTAGAGACAGACAGACACATACCTAGTCATGGTAGAGACAGACACACAGACCTAGTCATGGTAGAGACAGACACATACCTAGTCATGGTAGAGACAGACACATACCTAGTCATGGTAGAGACAGACACATACCTAGTCATGGTAGAGACAGACAGACACAGACCTAGTTATGGTAGAGACAGACAGACACAGACCTAGTCATGGTAGAGACAGAGACACAGACCTAGTCATGGTAGAGACAGACACATACCTAGTCATGGTAGAGACAGAGGCACAGACCTAGTCATGGTAGAGACAGACACAGAACTAGTCATGGTAGAGACAGACACAGACCTAGTCATGGTAGAGACAGACAGACACATACCTAGTCATGGTAGAGACAAAGGCACAGACCTAGTCATGGTAGAGACAAAGGCACAGACCTAGTCATGGTAGAGACAGAGACACAGACCTAGTCATGGTAGAGACAGAGACACAGACCTAGTCATGGTAGAGACAGACACATACCTAGTCATGGTAGAGACAGACACAGACCTAGTCATGGTAGAGACAGACACAGACCTAGTCATGGTAGAGACAGACACAGACCTAGTCATGGTAGAGACAGACAGACACATACCTAGTCATGGTAGAGACAGAGACACAGACCTAGTCATGGTAGAGACAGAGGCACAGACCTAGTCATGGTAGAGACAGACACATACCTAGTCATGGTAGAGACATAGACACAGACCTAGTCATGGTAGAGACACAGACCTAGTCATGGTAGAGACAGAGACACAGACCTAGTCATGGTAGAGACACAGACCTAGTCATGGTAGAGACAGACAGACACAGACCTAGTCATGGTAGAGACAGACACAGACCTAGTCATGGTAGAGACAGAAACACAAACCTACTCATGGTAGAGACAGAGGCACAGACCTAGTCATGGTAGAGACACAGACCTAGTCATGGTAGAGACAGAGACACAGACCTAGTCATGGTAGAGACACAGACCTAGTCATGGTAGAGACAGACAGACACAGACCTAGTCATGGTAGAGACAGACACAGACCTAGTCATGGTAGAGACAGACACATACCTAGTCATGGTAGAGACAGACACATACCTAGTCATGGTAGAGACAGAGACACAGACCTAGTCATGGTAGAGACAGAGACACAGACCTAGTCATGGTAGAGACAGAGACACAGACCTAGTCATGGTAGAGACAGACACATACCTAGTCATGGTAGAGACAGAGACACAGACCTAGTCATGGTAGAGACAGACACAGACCTAGTCATGGTAGAGACAGAGACACAGACCTAGTCATGGTAGAGACAGAGACACAGACCTAGTCATGGTAGAGACAGAGACACAGACCTAGTCATGGTAGAGACCGACACAGACCTAGTTATGGTAGAGACAGAGACACAGACCTAGTCATGGTAGAGACAGACACAGACCTAGTCATGGTAGAGACAGAGACACAGACCTAGTCATGGTAGAGACAGACACAGACCTAGTTATGGTAGAGACAGACACAGACCTAGTCATGGTAGAGACAGAGACACAGACCTAGTCATGGTAGAGACAGACACAGACCTAGTCATGGTAGAGACAGAGACACAGACCTAGTCATTATAGAGACAGAGACACAGACCTAGTCATGGTAGAGACACAGACACACAGACCTAGTCATGGTAGAGACAGAGACACAGACCTAGTCATGGTAGAGACAGAGACACAGACCTAGTCATAGTAGAGACAGAGACACAGACCTAGTCATGGTAGAGACAGAGACACAGACCTAGTCATAGTAGAGACAGAGACACAGACCTAGTCATGGTAGAGACAGACAGACCTAGTCATGGTAGAGACAGACACAGACCTAGTCATGGTAGAGACAGACACATACCTAGTCATGGTAGAGACACAGACCTAGTCATGGTAGAGACAGACACATACCTAGTAATGGTAGAGACAGACACATACCTAGTCATGGTAGAGACAGAGACACAGACCTAGTCATGGTAGAGACAGACACATACCTAGTCATGGTAGAGACAGACACAGACCTAGTCATGGTAGAGACAGACAGACCTAGTCATGGTAGAGACAGACACAGACCTAGTCATGGTAGAGACAGACACATACCTAGTCATGGTAGAGACAGACACATACCTAGTCATGGTAGAGACAGACACAGACCAAGTCATGGTAGAGACAGACACATACCTAGTCATGGTAGAGACAGACAGACACAGACCTAGTCATGGTAGAGACAGAGACACAGACCTAGTCATGGTAGAGACAGAGACACAGACCTAGTCATGGTAGAGACAGACACAGACCTAGTCATGGTAGAGACAGAGACACAGACCTAGTCATGGTAGAGACAGAGACACATACCTAGTCATGGTAGACACAGACCTAGTCATGGTAGAGACAGACACATACCTAGTTATGGTAGAGACAGAGACCTAGTCATGGTAGAGACAGAGACACAGACCTAGTCATGGTAGAGACAGACACATACCTAGTCATGGTAGAGACAGACACAGACCTAGTTATGGTAGAGACAGACAGACACATACCTAGTCATGGTAGAGACAGACACACAGACCTAGTCATGGTAGAGACAGACACATACCTAGTCATGGTAGAGACAGACACATACCTAGTCATGGTAGAGACAGACACATACCTAGTCATGGTAGAGACAGACAGACACAGACCTAGTTATGGTAGAGACAGACAGACACAGACCTAGTCATGGTAGAGACAGAGACACAGACCTAGTCATGGTAGAGACAGACACATACCTAGTCATGGTAGAGACAGAGGCACAGACCTAGTCATGGTAGAGACAGACACAGAACTAGTCATGGTAGAGACAGACACAGACCTAGTCATGGTAGAGACAGACAGACACATACCTAGTCATGGTAGAGACAAAGGCACAGACCTAGTCATGGTAGAGACAAAGGCACAGACCTAGTCATGGTAGAGACAGAGACACAGACCTAGTCATGGTAGAGACAGAGACACAGACCTAGTCATGGTAGAGACAGACACATACCTAGTCATGGTAGAGACAGACACAGACCTAGTCATGGTAGAGACAGACACAGACCTAGTCATGGTAGAGACAGACACAGACCTAGTCATGGTAGAGACAGACAGACACATACCTAGTCATGGTAGAGACAGAGACACAGACCTAGTCATGGTAGAGACAGAGGCACAGACCTAGTCATGGTAGAGACAGACACATACCTAGTCATGGTAGAGACAGAGACACAGACCTAGTCATGGTAGAGACACAGACCTAGTCATGGTAGAGACAGAGACACAGACCTAGTCATGGTAGAGACACAGACCTAGTCATGGTAGAGACAGACAGACACAGACCTAGTCATGGTAGAGACAGACACAGACCTAGTCATGGTAGAGACAGAAACACAAACCTACTCATGGTAGAGACAGAGGCACAGACCTAGTCATGGTAGAGACACAGACCTAGTCATGGTAGAGACAGAGACACAGACCTAGTCATGGTAGAGACACAGACCTAGTCATGGTAGAGACAGACAGACACAGACCTAGTCATGGTAGAGACAGACACAGACCTAGTCATGGTAGAGACAGACACATACCTAGTCATGGTAGAGACAGACACAGACCTAGTCATGGTAGAGACAGAGACACAGACCTAGTCATGGTAGAGACAGAGACACAGACCTAGTCATGGTAGAGACAGAGACACAGACCTAGTCATGGTAGAGACAGACACATACCTAGTCATGGTAGAGACAGAGACACAGACCTAGTCATGGTAGAGACAGACACAGACCTAGTCATGGTAGAGACAGAGACACAGACCTAGTCATGGTAGAGACAGAGACACAGACCTAGTCATGGTAGAGACAGAGACACAGACCTAGTCATGGTAGAGACCGACACAGACCTAGTTATGGTAGAGACAGAGACACAGACCTAGTCATGGTAGAGACAGACACAGACCTAGTTATGGTAGAGACAGAGACACAGACCTAGTCATGGTAGAGACAGACACAGACCTAGTTATGGTAGAGACAGACACAGACCTAGTCATGGTAGAGACAGAGACACAGACCTAGTCATGGTAGAGACAGACACAGACCTAGTCATGGTAGAGACAGAGACACAGACCTAGTCATTATAGAGACAGAGACACAGACCTAGTCATGGTAGAGACACAGACACACAGACCTAGTCATGGTAGAGACAGAGACACAGACCTAGTCATGGTAGAGACAGAGACACAGACCTAGTCATAGTAGAGACAGAGACACAGACCTAGTCATGGTAGAGACAGAGACACAGACCTAGTCATAGTAGAGACAGAGACACAGACCTAGTCATGGTAGAGACAGACAGACCTAGTCATGGTAGAGACAGACACAGACCTAGTCATGGTAGAGACAGACACATACCTAGTCATGGTAGAGACACAGACCTAGTCATGGTAGAGACAGACACATACCTAGTAATGGTAGAGACAGACACATACCTAGTCATGGTAGAGACAGAGACACAGACCTAGTCATGGTAGAGACAGACACATACCTAGTCATGGTAGAGACAGACACAGACCTAGTCATGGTAGAGACAGACAGACCTAGTCATGGTAGAGACAGACACAGACCTAGTCATGGTAGAGACAGACACATACCTAGTCATGGTAGAGACAGACACATACCTAGTCATGGTAGAGACAGACACAGACCAAGTCATGGTAGAGACAGACACATACCTAGTCATGGTAGAGACAGACAGACACAGACCTAGTCATGGTAGAGACAGAGACACAGACCTAGTCATGGTAGAGACAGAGACACAGACCTAGTCATGGTAGAGACAGACACAGACCTAGTCATGGTAGAGACAGAGACACAGACCTAGTCATGGTAGAGACAGAGACACATACCTAGTCATGGTAGACACAGACCTAGTCATGGTAGAGACAGACACATACCTAGTTATGGTAGAGACAGAGACCTAGTCATGGTAGAGACAGAGACACAGACCTAGTCATGGTAGAGACAGACACATACCTAGTTATGGTAGAGACAGAGACACAGACCTAGTCATGGTAGAGACAGACACATACCTAGTCATGGTAGAGACCGAGACACAGACCTAGTCATGGTAGAGACAGACACACAGACCTAGTCATGGTAGAGACAGAGACACAGACCTAGTCATGGTAGAGACAGAGACACAGACCTAGTCATGGTAGAGACAGACACAGACCTAGTCATGGTAGAGACAGAGGCACAGACCAAGTCATGGTAGAGACAGACACACAGATCTTTTCATGTTTTCTGCGTCTCACGAATTATGTTCTTTGTGATCCGAACTCCTCAAACTTAGATTCGTCTGTCCATAACACTTTTTTCTAATCTTCCCCAGTCCAGTGTCTGTGTTCTTTTGCCCATCTTAATTTTTATTGGCCAGTCTGAGATATGGCTTTTTCATTGCAACTATGCGTAGAAGGCCAGCATCCCGGAGTCGCCTCTTCACTGTTGACGTTGAGACTGGTGTTTTGCGGGTACTATTTAATGAAGCTGCCAGTTGAGGACTTGTGAGGCGTCTGCTTCTCAAACTAGACATTCTAATGTACTTGTCCTCTTGCTCAGTTGTGCACCGGGGCCTCCCACTTCTCTTTCTATTCTGGTTAGAGCCAATTTGTGCTATTCTGTGAAGCGAGTAGCACACAGCGTTGTACGAGGTCTTCAGTTTCTTGGCAATTTATTGCATGGAATAGCCTTCATTTCTCAGAACAATAATAGACTGATGAGTTTCTGAAGAAAGATCTTTGTTTCTGGTAATTTTGAGCCTGTAATCGAACCCACAAATGCTGATGCTCCAGATACTCAACTAGTCTAAAGAAGGACAGTTTTATTGCTTCTTTAATCAAAACAACACTTTTCAGCTGTGCTAACATAATTGCAAAAGGATTTTCTAATGATCAATTAGCCTTTTAAAATTATAAACTTGGATTAGCTAACACAACGTGCCATTGAAACACAGGGAGTGATGGTTGCTGAAAATGGGCCTCTGTACACCTATGTAGATATTCCATTAAAAATCTGCCGTTTCCAGCTACAATGAGGGAAAAAAGTATTTGATCGCCTGATGATTATGTACATTTGCCCACTGACAAAGAAATGATCAGTCTATAATTTTAATGATAGGTTTATTTGAACAGTGAGAGACAGAATAACAACAAAAACATCCAGAAAAACGCATGTCAAAAATGTTATAAAATGATTTGCATTTTAATGAGGGAAATAAGTATTTGACCCCTCTGCAAAACATGACTAAGTACTTGGTGGCAAAACCCTTGTTGGCAATCACAGAGGTCAGATGTTTCTTGTAGTTGGCCACCAGGTCTGCACACATCTCAGGAGGGATTTTGTCCCTATCCTCTTTGCAGATCTTCTCCAAGTCATTAAGGTTTCAAGGCTGACGTTTGGCAACTCGAACCTTCAGCTCCCTCCACAGATTTTCTATGGGATTAAGGTCTGGAGACTGGCTAGGCCACTCCAGGACCTTAATGTGCTTCTTCTTGAGGCACTCCTTTGTTGCCTTGGCTGTGTGTTTTGGATCATTGTCATGCTGGAATACCCATCAACGACCCATTCTAAATGCCCTGGATGAAGGAAGGAGGTTCTCACCCAAGATTTGATGGTACATGGCCCCGTCCATCGTCCCTTTGATGCGGTGAAGTTGTCCTGTCCCCTTAGCATAAAAACACCCCCAAAGCATAATGTTTCCACCTCCATGTTTGACGGTGGGGATGGTGTTCTTGGGGTCATAGGCAGCATTCCTCCTCCTCCAAACACGGCGAGTTGAGTTGATGTCAAAGAGCTCCATTTTGGTCTCATCTGACCACAACACTTTCACCCAGTTGTCCTCTGAATCATTCAGATGTTCATTGGCAAACTTCAGACGGGCATGTATATGTGCTTTCTTGAGCAGGGGGACCTTGCGGGCGCTGCAGGATTTCAGTCCTTCACGGCGTAGTGTGTTACTAATTGTTTTCTTGGTGACTATGGTCCCAGCTGCCTTGAGATCATTGACAAGATCCTCCCGTGTAGTTCTGGGCTGATTCCTCACCGTTCTCATGATCATTGCAACTCCATGAGGTGAGATCTTGCATGGAGCCCCAGGCCGAGGGAGATTGACAGTTCTTTTGTGTTTCTTCCATTTGTGAATAATCGCACCAAATGTTGTCATCTTCTCACCAAGCTGCTTGGCGATGGTCTTGTAGCCCATTCCAGCCTTGTGTAGGTCTACAATCTTGTCCCTGACATCCTTGGAGAGCTCTTTGGTCTCTTGGCCATGTTGGAGAGTTTGGAATCTGATTGAATGATTGCTTCTGTGGACAGGTGTCTTTTATACAGGTAACAAACTGAGATTAGTAGCACTCCCTTTAAGAGTGTGCTCCTAATCTCAGCTTGTTACCTGTATAAAAGACACCTGAGAGCCAGAAATCTTTCTGATTGAGAGGGGGTCAAATACTTATTTCCCTCATTAAAATGCAAATAAATTTATAACATTTTTGACATGCGTTTTTCTGGATTTTTTTGTTGTTATTCTGTCTCTCACTGTTCAAATAAACCTACCATTAAAATTATAGACTGATCATTTCTTTGTCAGGGGGCAAACGTACAAAATCAGCAGGGGATCAAATACTTCCCCCCCTCACTGTACAAGTCATTTAAAACATTATCAATGTCTACACTGTATTTCTGATCAATGTGATGTTATATTAATGGACAAAACAAATTGCTTTTCTAAGTGACCCCAAACTTTTGAACGGTAGTGTACATATGAGATGAGTAATGCAAGATAAGTAAACCTTATTAAAGTGGCATTATTAAAGTGACTAGTGATCCATTTATTAAAGTGGCCAATGATTTCAAGTCTGTATGTAGACAGCAGCCTCTCTGTGTTAGTGATGGTTGTTTAACAGTCTGACGGCCTTGAGATAGAAGCTGTTTCAGTCTCTCGGTCCCAGCTTTGATGCACCTGTACTGACCTCGCCTTCTGGATGGTAGCGGGGTGAACAGGCATTGGTTCGGGTGGTTGTTGTCCTTGATAATCTTTTTGGCCTTCCTGTGACATCGAGTGCTGTAGGTGTCCTGGAGGGCAGGTAGTTTGCCCCAGGTGATGCGTTGTGCAGACCGCACTACCCTCTGCGGTTGTGGGCGGTGCAGTTGCCGTACCAGGCGGTGATGCAGCCCTATAGTATGCTCTCAATTGTGCATCTGTAAAAGTTTGTGAGGGTTTTAGGTGACATGTCACATTTCTTCAGCCTCCTGAGGTTGAAGAAGGCACTGTTGCGCCTTCTTCACCACACTGTCTGTGTGGGTGGACCATTACAGTTTGTCCCTTATGTGTACGCCGAGGAACTTAAAACGTTCCACCTTCTCCACTGCTGTACTTCTGCTGTTTCCTGAAATCCAAGGCCATCTCCTTTGTTCTGTTGATGTTGAATGAGAGGTTGTTTTGCTGACACCATTCTCCGAGTGCCCTCACCTCCTCCCTGTAGGCTGTCTCGCCATTGTTGGTAATCAAGCCTACTACTAGATCACCACACTGATCCAGCCATGCCCCCACTCTCCCCCCCCCCCCCCCAAGTTAACTGTAAAGGGGAGGGCACAAAGTGCTACATCCCTGTAATGCCTTCTGTCTTTGCATAATTTTCTTCATGGAGCAGATCGGCTTATAGTACGGCCTGTACTGGAAGCAGTAAAAGTCCCCTACATGAATTAACATTTAGGACCTTTTTGTTTGTTAGCTTTAAACCAGACTCAGCACATTTCTAAGTACTTGGTGAAGCTGCTGCTTATGTCATCAATTGGAGATGTCTTCATCTCAACTTCAGCTATGAGTGCAGATTGTTGTTTCTTTATTGGTGCTCGCTGGGAGGAGAGGAGTTACATGTAAGAAACGCTGGTCTGGAATGTCTTCTTTCCTAATGCTGCATGGTTAACTGGAGCCATCTTTAACTTACACCGTCCATTTTGGCCCGCTCTCCCCTGAATTATTCAACTCTCCTGTGATAGTAAACCTGCAGACAGGTATGTCTCTCAGCCACTTCCTACAAGTCTGTCTTCCCTTCCTGCATAATGATGTCCACATCAGAGTTAGACCCTAACTGACCCTTCAATGAAAGGCAGCATGCACACTCACCGCAACAGTAAAGCACTTAGGGACAAAAATGTCCGGACCATCTGTGAACGGGACAGTTTGGTCCTGGTCCAGATAGTTGTTCTGATTGGTTGAGGGGATTGAGGATGAGGAGAGCAGTTCAGGTGAAGTTGCTATGCGAGCTGTCTATGCTCCCATGTATCTCCTTGACAGAATTCTCGCCGACCCATTGTTACTGTTTTGAGCTATTTTGGCTCCCCTTACACCAGGGCTGTTGCTGAGCAGTTTATTGTAATCCTTTATGGACTATCCACCCAATGCCTGTCTTACACCATACAGAGATTGTCCCAGGCTTCCTTGCACTTCTTTGATAATTCAAAAGTCACTACAGTGCTGCTCATGGACGTGGTAGAAAACTGTCCTCTCTTGTCAGATGGACTCCTGGTGAATCATCCTCATGAGTCCAACAGAGGTGTGAGAATGTCAAGCTGTCACAGGGCCACAAATAGCTGGTATGGCTGTAGAGAAGGAGTCTATCAGAGACAGCATGCAGTTGGACAAAGAACCAGTGAACCACAGCGACTACACTGACCTCTGATGGACATGATCCAGCATACTGTCTTACTTAGAGTTGCAAAATGACAGTAACTTTCCCCAAGTTCCCAGGTTTTCCAGAAATCCTGGTTAAAAGATAACCGGAATAAGGAAGGAATGAGCAGAGAATCCGGAATTCAACAGGAATTTTGCAACCCTCGTCTTATTGTGTCAACTCTACAGAAATGAGTAGAAACTAAAAGCAAATCTTAGGCTAGCAGCACTACTCCACCTCATTACATCTGCCGCTATTCTCTTCCCATTATACCAGGAGAGTAGACAGACAACTCTCTGTCCAACACCTGATCTGTATTCCATTATCATGGCCCTGAGTCTCTGCTGTCCTATAGCTGACCCAACGTAGCAGGTGTAGAAAGACGGATGAACATAGAATCCCTGAAAAGCGGATGTTAGCATTTTCTGGCGACTCAACATAGGCTATCCTATAGCAGGAAGGAACCCTGCCTGGGGCAGTCCACTGATTGGCTGCTAGCCAGCCATAGGTGTGGGAGGGACTCTCACTTAGCACTGAGGATTGTAAGGACTGACTGCTGCTTCAGAACGTGGCTCAACTCATCTCATGTCTACTCAGCCAATGTGGACCTGAGGCTGTTAAGGACTATTAGGCAGACAGGTTTCTTTTGTGCTTATGGTTGTACTCTGCTCAGAAGTACAGTATGATGTGGTCTTGTTTCTACCTATCTGCCCTGCCTGTGACTAACCACCTGCACCACTGACAGGGAACATCTATTTTGAAAACAAAAAAAGTCATATCACATGAATAAATAAAAAAGGAAAGACACTGAAAAAGAGATGGAGAGAAATAAAGAGGCTCAGAGTATAAAAGGCATTCAGGAAGTAATATTGCAGAAGCTAGATTCTTTCTAGGGCAAGAAGACAAATAAAAAAATAATTATGGGAAAGGGATACAAAAAATAATTACTGTTATAACAGTAGCAACCTTCTTTGCAATTTGCTCCTTTCAAATTGGCCCTCGCTCTCTCCTTCCTCTAGAGATAATGTAAGTCTACACATGCCTTTTACCAAGTCCCTCTGGTGAGATAGTGTAAATCATGCAGTACAATTATTTTGTCATTTGGAGTTATTACCGTTATCTAGACACAGTGAAGACTACGACCACAATGTTTAGCCCCACTTGGGCTGTCTCAAGCACCTGCTGCTTTCCGCTGGCACGTCTCTACCCCTTATGTGTTTCTATGTTCCTCTCTGTCGCGAGAGAGAACCTTTCCAACGAGCATCTTTGTGAGCCTAAACCCAGCAACAGCCCCATGGTTTCTCCCAGTAACAGGTGACTCTGAGCAGCCGAAAGGACGCCACCTGGCTGGCAGCCAGGGTAGCGCGGGGGACACAGTGTGCTTCTGATTGGCCGTGTCACAACGCACAGGGGAATATGAAGATGTCCAGGACAGATGTTTAATTACTTCCAACAACATCAAGGCAGCGAGACATCAGAGATCTGGAGGGGACGCTGCCAAGTACTGTAGCAAGATACAACACAACATCAGACCTGTGACAACTCTGGGAGTGTCCCTAAGCATGCGTATTGGGTAGAACAAGGATCTCCTCTTCACAGCGTTCTTCTCCTTGTTGTTAGTAGACTAACATGTAGAGTACATAACCTTGCCACAAAGAAAGCTCAGACAAGGTGCTTGTTTCTATTCTCTCTGTGTTTTCTACCTGGCATTCTGACTTAGCACAACAACTGACTTGGTTTCCAACCGATAACCACTTAAACGTGATATCAAGAGCAGATATCTCTCGTTCTAACGGCAGTCACAAACCTGGTCTCAGAGTCTCTCTAATTGAGTGGATTTTGAGGCAGCTGACAGACAGGCGACACCGTGGAGGAGGGGTCGCTGGGTAGTGACGTGGTGTTCCCGCTCTCTGTTTCCCAGTGTCTAAACTGTCTGGAATAATGCAGTTGAGAAGCAAGTGAACTCCTCTAATCAGCGATCGCTTTCTGTCTGTATTTTCGTCCGTCCTCTGTGGCTTCAAAATGTGGACTTAAAGAGACCTTTGAAAAGGAATGTGAATAAAAACCTGTTTTTCTAGTTTTATACTGCTGCTCTTACAATGTACCACACTACTGCTGTGAGGGGGAAAGGGGGAGGGACTGTCTGTTGAGTGCACTGTGAATGTGTGCCTTTGTCTGCCTGCTATCTCTCAGAGACTTTGCCGTAGAGACACATGAACATTGAAAGGCTTGTGCTTAATGAGCACTTACTACATCAATTATCATCCAGATAACTAGTTGGATTACAGACTACAGACATTAAGTCCATTTCAAGAGAACACATTTCATCAGTCGGGCTGTATCACGTTATCCATTTAAAGCAGTTTCATTGAGGTACCAGTCATTGAGAAAAATCATTTTCTCTCGGTAACTCTTTATTACTAACAGGAGAGTAGCCTAGCCAATGGTAGATGGAGACATATCCCATAGCTTTACAGAGAATCTGAGCTTTACATATGCAAACTGACTGTGGCTCTGACTTGGAGAATGCATTGTGTTTTTGTCGGAATCCATCCAGTCGGTTCAGGCTAGCCAGAGGTCCCTGAGCCTCAGTGTTTTCATTGTCCCACTCTATTCCTCTCACGATCGCTTCATTACAGACGGGATCTATTTTTAGCCCAGTGTGATTGAAATAGAGTCCTCAGGGAGCCTGGGGGCATAGAGGACTCGAGAAGGAGAGAGAAGGAGAGAGACAGAGGGAACAAGGACTGAACAAAGAGAGAGACAGAGGGAGAGAGATGAACAGAGAGAGATGAACAGAGAGAGAGAGAGATGAACAGAGAGAGATTGAGAGAGAGAGAGAGAGAGAGAGACAGGAACAGAGTGAGATTAACAGAGCGAGAGAGAGAGAGAGATTAACAGAGAGAGCAAGAGAGAGAGAGATTAACAGAGAGAGCGAGAGAGAGAGAGAAATGAACAGAGAGAGAACTCTGGGGTCAGATGAGTCAGGGAGCAAGGAAAGGAGAAAATGAGGGAAGGAGGAAATAAAGGGAGAGAGTGCACTGCCAGCATGTCCGAAGACAAGCCTTCCTCTTCATCCTCATCCCTGAGGAGGACCTTGTTGAGACCAGCAGTACAATACTGTAGACCTGGGGGCCAGGGGCCCTGTTACCACAACTGCACACAGTAACCCAAGCTGGAAGACACAGGAGGGTTCCTTAATGACACGAGAATTCATTTCACATTATGTTTTGTCACCGGACTGCGTCATACCTTGAGCATATTTTGTGTCCTTCCTCTTATTTCTCAGGTATTTCCTACACAGGGACTAACCCTGCAAAGTGTGTGCGTGCATGAGTTTGTAATGCGGCAACTGGCGATGTATTTATCATTCAGAATCCCAAGAGGGTACGTTGTTCTCCCGGTCCTTCTTCTACCATCATTTCCTAACAATAGAATGTTACTAATCCTTCCACAGCTGCTGCAGTGTCAGTGAGAGAAGAGGAAGGGAAATTGACACACACAGAGACAGAGAGAGAGAGACAGACAAAGAGAGAGAGACAGAGAGAGAGACCGAGAGAGAGAGACAGACCGAGAGAGAGAGACAGACAAAGAGAGAGAGACAGAGAGAGAGACCGAGAGAGAGAGAGAGAGAGAGACAGAGAGAGAGACAGAGATATAGAGAAAGAGAAGAGAGAAGGGCACACTGTTGCTAGGGAGGGGACCACTGCAGAAGTGGGAGAAAGCAGGAATTCAAAAATATACAGTTTTAGCAGGAGGGGGCAATGCAGCCTGATTGGGAAGCAATACAAACAAATACTCTGAATAGCCTTTTATATGGCGATGGGGATAGGAGGGAAACAAACACTTTCTTTTTGCAATTTCATTTAGCATGAATTATGAACTTAAGGTACAATTATTATTTGAGCAGATTAAGGCTGGCCACAGACATTATGGACAGGATGAAACTGGTTGAGAACGGCCCTGCCAGACATCCAGGCAGGCTGTACACTCAATCTCTACACTTAGTCCCCTCTCTCCCTCTACACCCTCCTCACTCTAACAATAAAAAATAAAAAGCTCAATTCGTAAAGAATTGGCAAATTTGTTCTGGAAAGAGGTGCCTCCATCAGCAGTATGTGGTGGGATGGTAATGATATACACTCCTGCAGGGCTACAGTAGCAGCTCGGCTTGGCCACGCCTTACCCCCTTCCCTCACCCCTTCCTAGCCCTGTTACCTGACTCAGCGAGACCATCTTCCATTAACTGTCCCTTTTAATTTCCCCTCACTCTCCCTCCCTCTAGTTCCCCTCACTCTCCCTCCCTCTAGTTCCCCTCACTCTCCCTCCCTCTAGTTCCCCTCACTCTCCCTCCCTCTAGTTCCCCTCACTCTCCCTCCCTCTAGTTCCCATCACTCTCCCTCCCTCTAGATCCCCTCACTCTCCCTCCCTCTAGTTCCCCTCACTCTCCCTCCCTCTAGTTCCCCTCACTCTCCCTCCCTCTAGTTCCCCTTACTCTCCCTCCCTCGCCTGTTTTCCTGTTCTCCCGTCAGCTCTCCTCCCATGCCCCACCTCTCCCCACCCCCCACTTGCGCACACACCTGGCAGATGTGACCATATGAAATCAGGTTAGGACCAGCTCTGCTGAACCAGCCAGCCAGAGGTAACAGAGCTGATACATTAAATCTAATCACCCTGGTGTTGTCCAGTTGGGACCTGCTGCTCTCAGATCAGTGATTAGTTATCTCCTGAGTAACACATCACACACACTGCTTCCCCCACCTCTACACGTCACTTCAACACACAGCCACTCAGATACACGGCACACTGAAGTGTACACAGATACTGAAACACACACCAAAGCACAGACAGGGTTCCTAAACTATCCAAATCCCTTTGCATTCACAATGTTTCATTGTGGATCCAAATAAAGTATTTTCAAAGTGGGTGTGTTGCTCTCTGAGTTCATATGTGAATATATATAATTTATACTAACTTTTAACATTCAACAATAGTATACATTCACTATCACCACTGGGTCTGTCTGAGCTGGTCCAATCTCTCTCAAAACATCCCATTTAAATGAATGCAGATGTTTCCATGGCAATGCGGATCTAATCAATGCAGAATCTCTTACCAGGAGTGTTTCGGGCAGATTTGATCCCTGAGATACTGTGTGATGCCTGGTTCTAGTTTGCTTTGGTTCCCCCAATGCAATAGTCCATGAATCTCATGTATAACTTAAAGACATCCAGGGCAATATTCACAGTTCCACTGATGGGTTGTGCTGCAGTGGAGGATTTAGAGCCATTGTGTGTTCCAACAGAGGATAATAACATCCTGATTGCATATGAAATGCCAGTGTACCTCACTATATAGGCCTAGTGCACTAGTTTGTACTCGAGCCTTTTACATTCAGACATACAGAGGGCAAGTCAAAAGTAAAGTGGACCCAACATGGATCCTTGTGGGACCCCTTGAGGGACCCACATAGGGTTTTTCCTTTTCCTGCCTGTTTAATGGCTGTGAGGCACACACACAGTGCTGTGTGGCAGGGAAGGTCAGTGTAATATCAGAAGGGGTCTGCAGTGTGACTATAGAGGCAGAGCAGAGCGATCCAGTAAGTGCTGACGGGGCAGTGAGGGACAGACAGGTCGTCAGGGGGATGATGTATGGCCCTTATTCTCCTCCTCTGTCTCCTGGATAAGCTGTTCCAGGAGCGCGCACACAGCTCACTGAATCATCAGGTCACTGCCAGAAGGGTGAGACTAAGGCCTCGGACACCCCACTCTATAACGGCTGATCACAGTGAGGTTACACTGGTGTCAAGGGGTGTTTGTGTGCGTTTACGTGTGAGTCTAGACGCGCAAAAAAAAAAAATATATATATCTATATATATATATATCTATATATCTATATATCTATATATATATATATATATATATATATATATATATATATATATACACACACACACACACACATATATATATATACACACTCTCCTTCCAACTCTCCTCATCCCCATCCTTCTATGGCTGGCTGCTTGCCCACATGAACAACTAGCTCTCATATTTACACCCCCGTAACAAGCACACCTTACAAGTTTCATTTTTATGACTTATCTATGAGTCCATCCCTACTGGGCCGGGTATCATTCACAAGACAAAACAGCACTAGAAATAGAAAATTAGACACACTTACAAACTCACATTTTGCGCAACCTTCACAATAACGATGTGATGTTCCAATCACAGCAATAACACCTGAAAGAGAGACCAGCTTCTAATAGAGATTAATAATTACATTCACGGCTCATCAAACTCATACCTGTGGAAACAGAAGAGAGGCGAGAGAAAGAGAGCGGGAAAGAGAGAGAGAGAGAAGAAAAGAACAGCAGATTCTCCTGCTCAGCCTCTACAGGGAGTCGGAGTGAAAGAAGAGAAAAGAGCTAGATGATGCAGTGTTCTGTGGACCCAGAGAGACAGGTATAACAAGCTGTGTGCCTGGGAGGGAACGAGGCCTGCTCTTTCTAGTCTCTAGTCTGTGTGAGTCACACACCACAAACACCTTAGACTGAGACCAGAGGGTCTTGTCATCATACTGCGCCCTATAGGACACCACATCATCACATACTACCTCTGGTACATCTCCACCTCTTTCTCCCCCTCTTTCTCTCCATCTCTTTCTCCCCCTCTCTCTCTCTACCTCTCCCCTCTCTCTCTCCCCCTCTCTCTCTCTCCCTCTCTCCCTCTCTCTCCACCTCTTTCTCCCCCTCTCTCTTCACCTTTCTCCCCCTCTCTCTCCACCGCTTTCTCCCCCTCTCTTCACCTCTTTCTCCCCCTCTCTCTCTCCCTCCCTCTCCCCTCTTTCTCCCCCTCTCTCTCTCCATCTCTTTCTCCCCCTCTCTCTCTCCCTCTCTCCACCTCTTTCTCCCCCTCTCTCTCTCCCTCTCTTCGTACAAAAAAAGTTTTATAACAGAATACAAAAAGTATGTTTTTATTGTACAGGTTTGTGTTTTTAGCTGTTTAGTAGTTGTTTTTTACCCGTTGCTTGTCTCTTGAACAGGACCCAGTTAGCGTTTTCTCTGAGTAGGCTTGGGCGGTGTCCAGATTGTTATATCTTTATACCGACCTTGTGTCATCCCGGGATATTCGGTAATACCGGCACTGAACGCAAGGTTAGCTATTTTAAATTCCGAAAGTTAGCAATGTTAACAAGTACATATAAAATCCCATAGCGAATGCTAGCTAAATGCTAACAAACACATGCAAACATTTCATATAGTCCCTTATATACATTATTTGCAGACATCCCAGCTAATAAAGTTATACAAGTAACTAAAAATTGCTACTCAGTTTTCTGCACGCACAAAACAAATATGAGACAGCAATGCTGTTGATCCAGGAGGGGATTCTCTGCTGTTACCAAGAGGAGCTTGATTGCAAGAAGCTAACCACTTAGCTACTGTAGATAACTAGCTACTACGTTAGCAAACCAAATGAACAAATGCAGAGCATTTAGCACATTTTAGACAGTTCACTTAATAGTTATAAGATATCTATCTAGCTGGTAAACATTTAGTTGTGATTTCCATGCTGTAACAAGATCACCTGGTGTGTGCTGCACAACAGTGAGAGACTCACAAGGCTCTGGTCTCTTGTCATTGTGTGCTTGTAAACAAACACCTTGTGACTGGGGACTACCGGTTGGCTTCATAATGAAGCATTATGTGAGAGGTGAAATGAAGAATGAAATCTTCTTTAACTCCTAGCGTATTACACGAGTTGACTGCAGGTATTTATAAAGGTAGACTCAGCTATATGACGTAGATGCAGAAAGTAAACAGCATAGTGGGTCAATTTCCGCAACAACTAAGAGCGTTGGAGCACGAGGCTCAACTGTGAAGTGAACACATGCGCAGATACTGTGTGTGACTTTGTGAGAGCCAAGTCTTGCATCTTGCTCATCTCAATATCTGTGGTGCTGCTCGGGGCAACGTCAAAGTATCTATACATATTCAAATGTAGAAAAAAATGAAATGTGTCAAATAAATATGTTCAATGGTATTGACGGTATTGAAAAACCACCCCGTGGCTATTTCCAAATACCCTGATAAACGGTATACCGCCCAAACCTACCTCTGAGGTGTCAATCCCACCAGCAGGGCTGGCATAAAGCTGGCAGCAGTTAGATGAAAGGGAATTAAACGCAGCGGTAAGGTGAACAGATTAGAGGAATACAGTTGTTGGCACACAGCCAGAGGAGAGAAGGGGAGCTTCTGATGATGCCACCTGATTGCTCAATTATCATCAACGTAATTATCCTCCTCACTCTCTATCCATCCATCCATCCTTCTCTCAATCCATCGCTCTTAACAGCTGGCTCATGAATTCAAAGCTTACAAACTTTCACCAAGCTTACCAATGCCGACTGGGGAAGCTGTCAAAATCATACAACCTACAGAAGTAGCGGGGTTGGACAATAGAAACAGCAACAATTAAAGTACACCCAATTCCAATGATCTCTACTGACCTGACCCTGGTTACATTATACAATATCTCTGTCAGAGAGAGAAAATCAGGGGACTTTCCCATTATCTACTAGTCAGCTATGAAAGCACTTCATTGTGAGAAATGGCCTTTCAAGAGGAACTATACAATGATTAAGTCGGGCATAGCCTCAAGACTGTTCACAAAGGTTAGCAACGGTATCACATGAATAGCGATAGGGAAGAAAAGAGAGAGAGAGATATAATTGGATTTTTGGAAATAACACCAGCGGCTGCCGTAACCCAGTATAAGGTGATTTAGAACATTGTGTGAAGTCTGGTATGCACATGCTCATTAAAATGTATGCTTTATTCACCATGAAAGGTTGCACCTCCCCTTTCCACCCTCAGTCGGAGGGCGTATGTGCGTGTGTGTGTGTGTGTGTGCACATTTTGTATTTTCCTCAGACAAACTCACAGGGAGATGGTGAGATGTATTCTATGTCTGTGAATATGTCCACAAAGGACCACAGACTGAGCACATTTGTATCTTCTGATTACCTCATCCACTTCTCTCTGGATGTTCAACGGAGAGATAGAAACACAAACATCATCATCAACGGATGGGGGGGGGAGAGGGGAGCAAAGAAACTTTGCATGAGATGTATGAGAGTTGATCCACAGGAGAGCAGCAGCAGACCCCCCCCCCCCCCTCCCTGAGCCTACTGTCAATGACGCCACACTTCAAAAGAGGTGCTGATGACTCAGCACTGCACTGGGTCTCTGTGTATGCGTGTGTGTGTGTGTGTGTGTCCGTGCGTGTCTGAGCATGCCTTTGCAAGTCGCACTGTAGATGTCAACTAAAAACACAAACAGGTACAATAAGCTAGCTCTACTTGCTCAAACACCTTATGAAAGTAATGAGAATCTCAGTTCTTCAAGAAAACATAGATCCTTCTCTGTAGCTTGTTAAAGCCTTTATGTGATTCTGTAGTTCAGTTCCTGATGCAGACGGGTTATTGCAAATGAAACATGAGACTCACGTTGGCATCCATACTTCATATGGAACATAGAACTACTGTGCTGTTTGATCAGAATGGATCTCTGCTACTTTGGAGAAAACGATCATATCTAACGCAAAGACAACTGTGCTATAGGGGTATTTCTTAACAGTCTGAGTGATGATCGGAACACAACGATGGTCGCGATCAGAATAACGGAATAGCAAAACAAGTGCACTAACCAGTTCCTGTTCCCCTGTTTGTTTTGCTGTGTATGTTTTGTGGGGGTTTTGTCCATGGATGGCGCAGTACACTCTCTTAGAGTTACTGTAGCTAGGCCTAATGGTAAACAACAAAACGCTGAAAACAAATGTTTTTACACTGGGAGACTTTTACACTGGGAGTCTTTTACACTGGGAGACTTTCACACTGGGAGACTTTCACACTGGGAGACTTTCACACTGGGAGACTTTCACACTGGGAGACTTTTACACTGGGAGACTTTTACACTGGGAGAGTTTCACACTGGGAGAGTTTCACACTGGGAGACTTTCACACTGGGAGACTTTTACACTGGGAGACTTTCACACTGGGAGAGTTTCACACTGGGAGAGTTTTACATTGGGAGACTTTCACACTGGGAGAGTTTCACACTGGGAGAGTTTCACACTGGGAGAGTTTTACAGTTATGCCAGCAGGCAGCAGATAGAAGCTGCAGTTAAACTGCCTCTATCAGTGGGCTGGGTCTGAACGTGTGGGCAGAGCTGGTCTCACGTCAGCACCAAGGAGGGAGGGAAAGATGGTAGGGGGAGAGTGGAGAGGGGAAAAAATAGCAACCAGCTGCCCTGTCGTCCACCCCCCCTCAAGCAGCCAACCGGTTTCAACTCCCTGGATGACATTAGATCCATAAAGCCCCTAGCCTCCGTCCCCCTGCTCTACTCTGTTCTTTAACTGTAACTCTACTTCTGTGGCAGCTAGCCACCTCTACAGCCGAGTCTGAGGATGACAACACTGATCTCTCTCTCTCAGCACGGGCCAGGGAAGGCCACTGTCTTTCATTAAGAAAATGCTTACATAGGATTTTGAGAGAGATGGGAGGGGACGGGGATATGGAGAGAGGTGGTGGTGAATGGATTCATCAATTCATGGAAAGTTAAAGTTTCTGCCAATACAATATGAATGGAAGTAGAGGGGATACAACATATTTAATATCTTCATCTTAATGGCCATTTTTCTGATGCTGTCTGGTCAGAAAGAGTAGGACATTGTTGCCGCCCGTAGCATTGAACGCAAGGGAAGCTAGCGAGTAAAAAAGTGTCAAGGGAATTGTCCCTTTCCTAAATGAACCATGGATGGAGATAGGGATTTGGTTTTACTTAATTCTCCATACTGGCCAATGATTATAACAGCAATTCTGATCCAACCATAAATTCATACATTGGGCCCCTGGCCTGAGAGAATGGAAGTAGCTAGATGTAGAAGACTAACGTTAACTAGCTAGCTGGCTCATCATTGCCCATGAAAGGAATTTAGGATAGCGAGGAAGCATTTTGGCCAGGTAGCCTAGGACAACAACAAATAACTTCGCTCTCTGGTTTTGTGATGAAACAAAGGTGTGATTGAATTTATTCTGCCATGGTGTCTTCTTATTGTCTCAGCCTTAGGCCTATATATCACGGTGTCAAGGCAGATAAACTAACAGGTTATAGAGCAAACAACGCAATTATTAACAACACAGATTGTAATATGGCTTTTTTTTCCCCCTGGCTTGGCATCCCCAATGATTTGACCCATACACTGCTACTGTGCACGGAGTTGGTGGTTTCAATATCCGATCATAAATGACTATAGCACCACCTGTTTCACCTGTTAAATGACTATAGCACCACCTGTTCACCTGTTAAATGACTATAGCACCACCTGTTCACCTGTTAAATGACTAAAGCACCACCTGTTAAATGAACCTGTTACATGACTATAGTACCACATGTTAAATGATTATAGCACCACCTGTTAAATGACTATAGCGCCACCTGTTCACATGTTAAATGATTATAGCACCACCTGTTAAATGACTATAGCGCCACCTGTTAAATGACTATAGCGCCACCTGTTCACATGTTAAATGATTATAGCACCACCTGTTAAATGACTATAGCGCCACCTGTTAAATGACTATAGCGCCACCTGTTACATGACTATAGCGCCACCTGTTACATGACTATAGCGCCACCTGTTACATGACTATAGCGCCACCTGTTACATGACTATAGCGCCACCTGTTAAATGACTATAGCGCCACCTGTTAGAAATGACTATAGCACCACCTGTTAGAAATGACTATAGCACCACCTTTTAAATGACTATAGCACCGCCTGTTAAATGACTATAGCACCACCTGTTAAATGACTATAGCACCACCTGTTAAATGATTATAGCACCACCTGTTAAATGACTATAGCACCACCTGTTAAAAATGACTATAGCATCACCTGTTAGAAATGACTATAGCACCACCTGTTAGAAATAACTATAGCACCGCCTGTTAAATGACTATAGCACCGCCTGTTAAATGACCATAGCACCACCTGTTAAATGACTAATTCTCCAAATCTGCTACGTTACTTCTCCAAACCTGCTTCGTTAATTCTCCCAACCTGCTACGAAAAAGTCACTTCCAGTTGGAGCTGTATACCACCTAGTCAAAACCCCTGAACAGACACAAAGCCCTACCTCCCAACCTCTACATCCAGCCCCAAAATACAGTCACTTCCCACAGCCACTTTAAGGTTGGACTTTATTTTATGCATTTATTTAGTAAAGATCATTCATGTAAATTAGAATAGAGGTCCAGTAATTGATCCTGTGGAATACCACATTTGATCTCAAGAGTCTAACGTCACAAGGTAAACTCATGACTTAGGGCAACTGGCATCAGGGCCATGCCCCCGCACATTGACTCTGTACCAGTACCCATGTATATAGTCTGGCTATTGTTATTTTACCGCTGCTCTTTAATTACTTGTTCCTTTCATTTCTTATTCTTACTCATATTTTTCAACTGCATTGTTGGTTAAGGGCTTGTAAGTAAGCACTTCACTGTAAGGTTGATTTGAGACTTGTCTAAACCCAAATATAAGAATACGAATTCTTGCTTTCCCCACCTCCCAGTCTCCCTCCCTAGTTATTACATTTATTTCACCTTTATTTAACCAGGGAGGCCAGTTGTGCTTTCCCCACCTCCCAGTCTCCCTCCCTAGTTTTTACATTTCTTTCACCTTTATTTAACCAGGTAGGCCAGTTGTGCTTTCCCCACCTCCCAGTCTCCCTCCCTAGTTTTTACATTTCTTTTACCTTTATTTAACCAGGTAGGCCAGTTGTGCTTTCCCCACCTCCCAGTCTCCCTCCCTAGTTATTACATTTATTTCACCTTTATTTAACTAGGTAGGCCAGTTGTGCTTTCCCCACCTCCCAGTCTCCCTCCCTAGTTATTACATTTCTTTTACCTTTATTTAACCAGGTAGGCCAGATGTGCTTTCCCCACCTCCCAGTCTCCCTCCCTAGTTTTTACATTTCTTTTACCTTTATTTAACCAGGGAGGCCAGTTGTGCTTTCCCCACCTCCCAGTCTCCCTCCCTAGTTTTTACATTTATTTCACCTTTATTTAACCAGGTAGGCCAGTTGTGCTTTCCCCACCCCTCCCAGTCTCCCTCCATAGTTATTACATTTCTTTCACCTTTATTTAACCAGGTAGGCCAGTTGTGCTTTCCCCACCTCCCAGTCTCCCTCCCTAGTTATTACATTTATTTCACCTTTATTTAACCAGGTAGGCCAGTTGTGCTTTCCCCACCTCCCAGTCTCCCTCCCTAGTTATTACATTTATTTCACCTTTATTTAACCAGGTAGGCCAGTTGTGCTTTCCCCACCTCCCAGTCTCCCTCCCTAGTTATTACATTTCTTTCACCTTTATTTAACCAGGTAGGCCAGTTGTGCTTTCCCCACCTCCCAGTCTCCCTCCCTAGTTAATTCATTTATTTCACCTTTATTTAACCAGGGAGGCCAGTTGTGCTTTCCCCACCTCCCAGTCTCCCTCCCTAGTTATTACATTTATTTCACCTTTATTTAACCAGGTAGGCCAGTTGTGCTTTCCCCACCTCCCAGTCTCCCTCCCTAGTTTTTACATTTCTTTCACCTTTATTTAACCAGGTAGGCCAGTTGTGCTTTCCCCACCCCTCCCAGTCTCCCTCCCTAGTTATTACATTTCTTTCACCTTTATTTAACCAGGTAGGCCAGTTGTGCTTTCCCCACCTCCCAGTCTCCCTCCCTAGTTATTACATTTCTTTCACCTTTATTTAACCAGGTAGGCCAGTTGTGCTTTCCCCACCTCCCAGTCTCCCTCCCTAGTTAATTCATTTATTTCACCTTTATTTAACCAGGGAGGCCAGTTGTGCTTTCCCCACCTCCCAGTCTCCCTCCCTAGTTATTACATTTATTTCACCTTTATTTAACCAGGTAGGCCAGTTGTGCTTTCCCCACCTCCCAGTCTCCCTCCCTAGTTTTTACATTTCTTTCACCTTTATTTAACCAGGTAGGCCAGTTGTGCTTTCCCCACCCCTCCCAGTCTCCCTCCCTAGTTATTACATTTCTTTCACCTTTATTTAACCAGGTAGGCCAGTTGTGCTTTCCCCACCTCCCAGTCTCCCTCCCTAGTTATTACATTTCTTTCACCTTTATTTAACCAGGTAGGCCAGTTGTGCTTTCCCCACCTCCCAGTCTCACTCCCTAGTTATTACATTTATTTCACCTTTATTTAACCAGGTAGGCCAGTTGTGCTTTCCCCACCTCCCAGTCTCCCTCCCTAGTTATTACATTTCTTTCACCTTTATTTAACCAGGTAGGCCAGTTGTGCTTTCCCCACCTCCCAGTCTCCCTCCCTAGTTATTACATTTATTTTACCTTTATTTAACCAGGTAGGCCAGTTGTGCTTTCCCCACCTCCCAGTCTCCCTCCCTAGTTATTACATTTATTTTACCTTTATTTAACCAGGGAGGCCAGTTGTGCTTTCCCCACCTCCCAGTCTCCCTCCCGAGTTATTACATTTATTTTACCTTTATTTAACCAGGTAGGCCAGTTGTGCTTTCCCCACCTCCCAGTCTCCCTCCCTAGTTATTACATTTATTTCACCTTTATTTAACCAGGTAGGCCAGTTGTGCTTTCCCCACCTCCCAGTCTCCCTCCCTAGTTATTACATTTCTTTCACCTTTATTTAACCAGGTAGGCCAGTTGTGCTTTCCCCACCTCCCAGTCTCCCTCCCTAGTTATTACATTTATTTCACCTTTATTTAACCAGGTAGGCCAGTTGTGCTTTCCCCACCTCCCAGTCTCCCTCCCTAGTTATTACATTTCTTTCACCTTTATTTAACCAGGGAGGCCAGTTGTGCTTTCCCCACCTCCCAGTCTCCCTCCCTAGTTAATTCATTTATTTCACCTTTATTTAACCAGGGAGGCCAGTTGTGCTTTCCCCACCTCCCAGTCTCCCTCCCTAGTTATTACATTTATTTCACCTTTATTTAACCAGGTAGGCCAGTTGTGCTTTCCCCAACTCCCAGTCTCCCTCCTTAGTTATTACATTTATTTTACCTTTATTTAACCAGGTAGGCCAGTTGTGCTTTCCCCACCTCCCAGTCTCCCTCCCTAGTTATTACATTTCTTTCACCTTTATTTAACCAGGTAGGCCAGTTGTGCTTTCCCCACCCCTCCCAGTCTCCCTCCCTAGTTTTTACATTTCTTTCACCTTTATTTAACCAGGGAGGCCAGTTGTGCTTTCCCCACCTCCCAGTCTCCCTCCCGAGATATTACATTTATTTCACCTTTATTTAACCAGGTAGGCCAGTTGTGCTTTCCCCACCTCCCAGTCTCCCTCCCTAGTTTTTACATTTCTTTCACCTTTATTTAACCAGGTAGGCCAGTTGTGCTTTCCCCACCTCCCAGTCTCCCTCCCTAGTTATTAAATTTCTTTCACCTTTATTTAACCAGGGAGGCCAGTTGTGCTTTCCCCACCTCCCAGTCTCCCTCCCTAGTTTTTACATTTCTTTTATTTCACCTTTATTTAACCAGGGAGGCCAGTTGTGCTTTCCCCACCTCCCAGTCTCCCTCCCTAGTTATTACATTTATTTCACCTTTATTTAACCAGGGAGGCCAGTTGTGCTTTCCCCACCTCCCAGTCTCCCTCCCTAGTTATTACATTTCTTTTATTTCACCTTTATTTAACCAGGGAGGCCAGTTGTGCTTTCCCCACCTCCCAGTCTCCCTCCCTAGTTATTACATTTCTTTCACCTTTATTTAACCAGGTAGGCCAGTTGTGCTTTCCCCACCTCCCAGTCTCCCTCCCTAGTTATTACATTTATTTTACCTTTATTTAACCAGGTAGGCCAGTTGTGCTTTCCCCACCTCCCAGTCTCCCTCCCTAGTTATTACATTTATTTTACCTTTATTTAACCAGGGAGGCCAGTTGTGCTTTCCCCACCTCCCAGTCTCCCTCCCGAGTTATTACATTTATTTTACCTTTATTTAACCAGGTAGGCCAGTTGTGCTTTCCCCACCTCCCAGTCTCCCTCCCTAGTTATTACATTTCTTTCACCTTTATTTAACCAGGTAGGCCAGTTGTGCTTTCCCCACCTCCCAGTCTCCCTCCCTAGTTTTTACATTTCTTTCACCTTTATTTAACCAGGTAGGCCAGTTGTGCTTTCCACACCTCCCAGTCTCCCTCCCTAGTTTTTACATTTCTTTCACCTTTATTTAACCAGGTAGGCCAGTTGTGCTTTCCCCACCTCCCAGTCTCCCTCCCTAGTTATTACATTTCTTTCACCTTTATTTAACCAGGTAGGCCAGTTGTGCTTTCCCCACCTCCCAGTCTCCCTCCCTAGTTATTACATTTCTTTTATTTCACCTTTATTTAACCAGGGAGGCCAGTTGTGCTTTCCCCACCTCCCAGTCTCCCTCCCGAGTTATTACATTTCTTTCACCTTTATTTAACCAGGTAGGCCAGTTGTGCTTTCCCCACCTCCCAGTCTCCCTCCCTAGTTTTTACATTTATTTCACCTTTATTTAACCAGGTAGGCCAGTTGTGCTTTCCCCACCTCCCAGTCTCCCTCCCTAGTTTTTACATTTCTTTTACCTTTATTTAACCAGGTAGGCCAGTTGTGCTTTCCCCACCTCCCAGTCTCCCTCCCTAGTTATTACATTTATTTCACCTTTATTTAACTAGGTAGGCCAGTTGTGCTTTCCCCACCTCCCAGTCTCCCTCCCTAGTTATTACATTTCTTTTACCTTTATTTAACCAGGTAGGCCAGTTGTGCTTTCCCCACCTCCCAGTCTCCCTCCCTAGTTATTACATTTATTTCACCTTTATTTAACTAGGTAGGCCAGTTGTGCTTTCCCCACCTCCCAGTCTCCCTCCCTAGTTTTTACATTTCTTTTACCTTTATTTAACCAGGGAGGCCAGTTGTGCTTTCCCCACCTCCCAGTCTCCCTCCCTAGTTATTACATTTATTTCACCTTTATTTAACCAGGTAGGCCAGTTGTGCTTTCCCCACCTCCCAGTCTCCCTCCCTAGTTTTTACATTTCTTTCACCTTTATTTAACCAGGGAGGCCAGTTGTGCTTTCCCCACCTCCCAGTCTCCCTCCCGAGTTATTACATTTATTTCACCTTTATTTAACCAGGTAGGCCAGTTGTGCTTTCCCCACCTCCCAGTCTCCCTCCCTAGTTTTTACATTTCTTTCACCTTTATTTAACCAGGTAGGCCAGTTGTGCTTTCCCCACCTCCCAGTCTCCCTCCCTAGTTATTACATTTATTTTATTTCACCTTTATTTAACCAGGGAGGCCATTTGTGCTTTCCCCACCTCCCAGTCTCCCTCCCTAGTTTTTACATTTCTTTCACCTTTATTTAACCAGGGAGGCCAGTTGTGCTTTCCCCACCTCCCAGTCTCCCTCCCTAGTTATTACATTTCTTTCACCTTTATTTAACCAGGTAGGCCAGTTGTGCTTTCCCCACCTCCCAGTCTCCCTCCCTAGTTTTTACATTTCTTTTACCTTTATTTAACCAGGTAGGCCAGTTGTGCTTTCCCCACCTCCCAGTCTCCCTCCCTAGTTATTACATTTATTTCACCTTTATTTAACCAGGGAGGCCAGTTGTGCTTTCCCCACCTCCCAGTCTCCCTCCCTAGTTTTTACATTTCTTTTACCTTTATTTAACCAGGGAGGCCAGTTGTGCTTTCCCCACCTCCCAGTCTCCCTCCCTAGTTATTACATTTATTTCACCTTTATTTAACCAGGGAGGCCAGTTGTGCTTTCCCCACCTCCCAGTCTCCCTCCCTAGTTATTACATTTATTTCACCTTTATTTAACCAGGTAGGCCAGTTGAGAACAAGTTCTCATTTACAACAGCGACCTGGCCAAGATAAAGCAAAGCATTTCGACACATACAACAACACAGAGTTACACATGGAATAAACAAACATACAGTCAATAATACAGTAGAAAAGGTCTATATACAGTGTGTGCAAATGAGGTAGGAAAAGGGAGGTAAGGCAAAAAATAGGCCATGGTGACGAAGTAATTACAATATAGAAATTAAACACTGGAATGGTAGATGTGCAGAAGATGAATGTGCAAGTAGAGATACTGGGGTGCAAAAGAGCAAGATAAATAAATAAATACAGTATGGGGATGAGGTAGTTGGATGGGCTATTTACAGATGGACTATGTACAGGTGCAGTATAGTATAGTACCTCAGATAGCCCTCAATCCATCCACTCTCCTCTGCTGGCTTTTAAAAACTATTGCAGACTGTTTACTCCGTCTCGACTTGTCCACTAGGGACGAGTTTCGTGCTTATATTCAACCTGGATCTTCTAATATTTTTGTGTTTCTATTCAACCTGAATCCTCTCAGCCTCCATATTGCAGTCCCAGGAGCAGCGAAAAATAACAGGTAGAACTAGACATCGGGTTTAAGCTCCAAACACACCTAGACATTTGTGGTTTTGAAGACAGCGTGGGATGGACTCAGAGCTGTGTCTGAGGGGGTTCGGGACACACACACACACACACACACACACACACACACACACAGCTCTGTCTTGAAATGGCCCTGATGCCATCTGCCTGCTGAGTAGAGGGAGCTACCCAGCTCACTGTCCCAGCCAAACGTCATGCTGTGAACGTTTCTTCTCCACAGTGAGTCTGGATTTGAGTCCCTCCCCAACGATTTCTAGAATGCAAACACATTCTAACTACTCTGATTGGTTTCCAGAAAGCGATGGGTTGGGCCAGAGCCAGAACACACGTGGATAAAGCGGAGTTTTGAAAATACACCATTGGCTTTGATACTCCAATTGGTTAGAGACGATCCAAACTCTGATGACTTTGTTTTGTACAACACCCCTCAATTTGACGTCACCAGAAACTACTTCAACGACGGCAGTCTCAGACTGAAGTATCTAGCGAACGACAGAGGAGCGGAAGAATTCCGTTTGAGTCATCAGACAAAAGGAGCTAGGTTCAGGAGGGTAAATGAATGAGCATGTCATCCCCGATGAGTGAGTTATCCCCAATCATAAAGACCAGTGGGTTTATAGACTTCTCTCTACTCCCCTGTTCTCCTCCCCTGTTCTCCTCCCCTGTTCTACTCCCCTGTTCTACTCCCCTGTTCTCCTCCCCTGTTCTTCTCCCCTGTTCTCCTCCCATGTTCTCCTCCCCTGTTCTTCTCCCCTGTTCTACTCCCCTGTTCTCCTCCCCAGGCCTGACACTCGAACCTCTCTCTCTAACCTCCCCATATGATGGAGTGTCCTCACACTATTCTCTTCCGGTACTACCTGTGAGTCACACCAACATGTGCAGGTAAGAGAGACACTAGAGAGATGATACAGAGCAACACTGACACACAAACATACGCAACACTACCAAACAAACACAAATGTGCACTGCACACAGACACAACATACCACACACGGCAAGACCTCAGGGAAAAGACAGAGTGAAAATAGACAGAACGGTCTTATTTTATTACATTGTATTTCCTGGGAATCGCCGAGCATAATAGGCACGCATGCCAACAACTGCTCGCTCACACACACACACACACACGCACACACACACACACGCAGACACAGACAGACATGCGCACACAGACACGCGCGCAAACACACACACACACACAGACACGCGCACACAGACACGCGCACACACACACACAGACACACACACAGACATACACACAGACACACACAGACACGCGCACACACACACAGACACGCGCACACAGACACGCGCACACAGACACGCACACACAGACACGCGCACACACACACACACACACAGACACGTTCACCCCCCATGTATTCCTGTGGCATTTCCAGGCAGGCTGGGATGTGTAGCTAACTACTGTAACAAATGCAGAAGCACGGAGTAGAAATATCATAATGAGAAGGAATAGGAAAGTTCACCAGGTGGCTCAGAGGGAAATATCACTGGTTCCTATTGGACAGGCAGCCTGATCAGCATGGAGGTGGGGAAAAGTAGGTTACAACACGTACACACACAAGCAGGAAGGTGGATGAAAGTACAAGCTTATCAAACACATCACTGTGAAGGCTAAGACAAAACATCATCTGTGAAGCAGAACTACAGCGTGGGAACAGAAGTTGGTTGACCCAGTCTGTGCACATAACAAGGCATTTCAGCTGCATACAGAATCCATGAGATATGTCATTATGAAACCATGGCTTTCAATAGAAAGTACATTTAATATGAGCAAAAACGGACAAAAAAAGACATCAATATAGGTTTTAGTTGTTGTTTTAATTAAGAAATAGTGGGCAGATGATATGAGTGATATTATGCATGACCTCCACTAGAACCAGTAGGCCAGCTAAGTACAAATCTAGAGCGTGAGTCAGACTAAAAACAATGTTGCAGCAAAACGACGAGTCAGATGCCTCAGGAAATATGAATCCATATAGCACCGTACATACATAGTCAAACACAGGTAGGGGAAACATTAACATTCAGGAGGTTCAGTCTAACCAGCAGGAGAGTTTCGATTTATGTGCAAATCACCCCTTATCCATACCGCTTCACAAATACACACGCACACACAGGATGTTATGGCAATGTTCCCACATGATGTGTAATTGGTCAGTTCTGGGATTACCTCTGTAGCTAAACTGCCAAAACAACATAATCTGCACTGAGACTCTGAGCTGCCTGTCTGTCACTCTCTACACTGTTCTTAACAAGCTCCACCAGCCGACTGATGGAACGAACAGCTTCATATTTACAGTGGATAGTTGGAGGGCAGCATAAGGGAATTAAGAATGAGATTCTTCCTCCTGTATAGATTCTCTATGTGTAATGGGTTCGATCAGGCGTCAGTGAAATGCTGACCACGTGCGCGAGCGTTGCAAAATAAATGTACACATACATGCTATTCAATCATTGCACCGAACACTGCTCGCGCGCGTCTGCGTAGCCAGGCGCTAAAATAGAACTTGGTTCTATTTGTGACGATTGACGTGCTGCCTCTCCCATCTCCTCATTGGTTTTTAGGAGCATATACCCACGTGAGTGACTGAAAGATGAACTGAGGTCCACACCCCAGTTGGTGGTGGTAATGCACCTTAAAGTTGGTTGTCAACCACCATATAAAGTCCAAAGAAGAAGAAGCAGCCTGAAGGAGGAGCGATTACTAGAAACCTTTACCCTTTTATCTGTGAATTAATTGTCGGAGTAGTGGACTTTGTGCATTTCAACCCAATGTTTATATTCCAGGACAAATTTGCTAGCAACAGCTAGCTAGCTAGCTAAATTGTCATGAACGTTGAATGCTTTTCGACCTGTCCCAAAATGAATACAGTTGGTTCAGAGTTTGTTTTGATATTTCAACCTGCGGGTCCTGATCGAGTCTGCTGTGGGGGGACAAAATCAACATGCGCATGAGCGGTCTGGTCAGCATGTGAAACAGTGTTGTGAAATAAATAGTTGTAATTGCATTTTTTTAAGATGGCATGCGCGCAATTTTAGGAGTTAAGAAATCAATATGGTAGCACTGGAAAGCTGTGATATCCCTCTTTTTAAATGTGGACATCAAAACTGCTTTGAAAGTTGTGTTTTCCCTGGGATTGCAGCTAGAAACAGGCATCTACTTGATTAGACCACCTTGTTTCTTTGTTTTGTTTATTTATTTGGTCAAATGTAATTTTCTATATTTTCTATTTATTTATTATTTACATGTTGCTCCGTCTGTTTATTGGAACAAGTGTTATTTTTGTATGTAATGTACCTGTTTGATTCTGAAAATGTAAAACGCTAGAAACAGGCCTAATATTTATTCATTATTATTTGACCTAGCTTTCCTTTTACACCTCCCCTGAACAACCCCCACCCCCTCCCTCCCCCCTGAACACTTCTAGGTTATGTAATAAGGAGAGGAGATATGTATATTAGGAGAGGGAATGGTCGACTGGACACGGCTGGGAGGTTGTGTGTGGGTGTGCATGCGTACGGTACAGCTAACCATAAGTGCTCCGTGATGAATCACAATGGAGAGGTTCACCCCTGCAGACAGACCTTAACGAACTCTACAACACCAAAGTCTCTCACACACACACACACACACACACACACACACACACACACACACACACACACACACACACACACACACACACACACACACACACACACACACACACACACACACACACACACAGAGAATGTAGTTCAGCAAGGCATCAGCTTGTTCTCTCCACTGATTGAGATCAGCTGCACCCTGATAGAGACACGCCACATTAACTCTGTGTACCTTCTTGTCTATGTGTGAAAAGCTGCAGTTAGCCTCTCTGTCTGTCTGTCTGTCTGTCTATCCTCAGCTCCCTCCCTGCTTTTTAAACAAACAGCTACACTCACCCTAATTATCACAACACGAGGCTTGTTAACTATCTGCAGCATCAGAAAATGGGCTGAGAGACAGACAGTGACACAAGGAGGGAAATAAAACAACCTTCGGAAGTCATGAAATGCAAATGAGTAAAGTCTTATGTAAATGATTAAGT
The DNA here is from genome assembly GCF_901001165.1 of Salmo trutta. Taxonomy (NCBI): domain Eukaryota; kingdom Metazoa; phylum Chordata; class Actinopteri; order Salmoniformes; family Salmonidae; genus Salmo; species Salmo trutta. The sequence goes on along the minus strand of NC_042992.1, from coordinate 26,357,241 downwards.
AGAGACATGTTCCTGCTGAAATCTCACTGTGGTAATAAAACAGAACTTAGTTTAGAGAAGAGGGGAGGAGAGGGGAGAGGTGTCAGTCCTACCTTGACGTGGTTGTAGTCTGTCTTGCTGGACTCGCTGCCCAGGGGCTTGGTCTCGGCCCGGGGTTTGAGGACTTGTCTCAGGGGGCTGGAGATGGGAAGGCCTGTCACACTGATCCCATCTGGAACAGCAGCAGAGAGGATCAGCCAGTCAGGAGACACAAAACTACTGTAACCCCAGACTTAATATAATTTAACTATATTGACAGTTGTTAAATGTTTAATGCAGAGTTCAGAGCTGTAAACAACCCAATCCTGCACAGAGCTTCAGAATACCATCAAACAGCCATATTAGCTTTCTGTATTAATGTGTACTGAAGGGGTTGCTATTTTCAGCTAGCCATGCTACAAACCATCTCATAGTGTGACGTAGGCACTGAGCACACAGTCTCTCTGACGTTAGTGGAAACATCTTTGTCTCCAAAGGGAATCACTGGGTTAGCTGCTGCAAAGATCTGGGCCACCCCCCACACCCCACCCACACACAAAGAGATGGGAACGACATGGTAGGAATAAAAGTTCAAACATTTAGAGCCCGCCAGCTTTGACTCCATATTCCTCTTTGGTACAAAGCTTTCCAACACATTTTACTGACATGGCTGGCATTTGTGATTAGTACTCCACACTAACCAGGGCCCAGAATCACAAAACACCTCGACGCAAAAACTTAAGAAGCTTCTTAAGAAAAAAAAAAAGAAGTTCCTCAACAATATCTTAAGATTTAATGATTTTCTTACGAACTTCTCAAATATCTTCTTGTTGCTCAGCAACTGTTTTAGCTAGCTATCTAGCTAGCAAAGGCAATCATGTTAGCATATTTCTTACTGAGATTACTGTTCTAAAACGTGTACTTGGGATTACAATAATCAATACTGAAACTTTCAGATGAAGTTTGTGAGTGAATTAAACACGTTCAATTGCTTTCATGAGCTTTTTCTCTCACTGCCCTGAGTTTAAGACAAGGTTTTAGCCATCTTTGAATTTCCCAAAACTTTTTTTTCAATAATATAATTTTTGTTATAACTTTTTGCTTAAGGAGAAACAAGAAATACCGTAAGAAAATTTCCAAGACCCATTTTGAGGAATGGAAACTTTGCTTAACTTTCTTCTTAAGTCTATAGCTAAGGAAAACATTGCAGTTAACTAGAAATGTCTTCTTAAGAAGGTTTTGTGAATCTGGGCCTAGGTCCATATCCATAAAGCCTCTCAGAGTAGGACTGCTGATCTCAGATCAGTTTAGCCATTTAGATCATAATGAATGAGATTACATGGACAGGGGAAATCTGAGATGCTTTGTGAATACGAGCCCAGAACTACTATAGCTGACACAGTGTCAGTCAGTCAGCATTGTTGCTTTGTCATTTTCCATATCCAACTCACAGAAACAGATTAGATATGCATCCAGACAGAGGGAGGTGGATGGAAAGAGGAAGAGAGAACACTGATAAACAGTATCTTTATTGACTAGTGCCTCCATTAAGGCCTACAGCCTGTTTCCAGACACAAATACATCTTCATGTCTAATACTGATAGAGAGCGAGGGCAGGAGAGAGACAGAGATGAAGAGACAAACAGAGAGAGAGACAGAGAGTGCATAACGGGCGGAGAGATTGAAGACGACATCACTCAACATCATCCCTCTTTCCTTGCCATCACCCTCCGTCTATCCCTGCCTCTTTCTCTCTCAATCTATCTCTCCATCTGCCTAGTGAGAGTCTGCGACTATAAATCACTACAGATTATATTAGTGACAGTGAATTGATCTAATACAGAATGATAAACTGAAAATCAACATCAACAAAGTCTTCCACAAGAGATGAGGTAATGTGAATCTCTGCAATGCCACCTTTTGGCTCTACACACACTTGTGCTTTTCCTGGAAGGTGAGTCAAGGCTACTGTAGTAAAAGGGAGCCTATAACCGACTGCATTGCAAACAGAAACGCTTCTTCAATGTCCTTTCGAGGGGAGAGGAACATAAGGCTGTAAAATACAAGGCAACAAAGTCCCATTCTGCTCCGTGGAGAGAGAGAGAGAGAGAGAGAGAGAGAGAGAGAGAGAGAGAGAGAGAGAGAGAGAGAGAGAGAGAGAGAGAGAGAGAGAGAGAGAGAGAGAGAGAGAGAGAGAGAGAGAGAGAGTGTGAGAGAGAGTGAGAAAGAGAGAACATCTGAACATATGGGCAGAGAGGTTGAATCTGGGAGTAGCTAGCAAAGGACCTTTGACCCCGATTAGCATACATTGGTTTATTAGAAGCATCACGTAGACAGACAATTTCCTCCCTACACAACGAGAGAGAGAGAGAGAGAGAGAGAGAGAGTATTCACAAGGCGTCTCAGAGTAGAAGAGAGGGGCGGGACAGAGAGAAGAATACCCAATCCCTCGGCTGGTATTATTTTAGGAGCTATATGATTCACAAGTGACCCAGCCCAGGTGAGACTGACAGATAATGAGAGACGGAGAGAAAATAAGACGGGGAAATAATAGTGGCTCTTTTCAAAAGCCCACACTTTCTGCTGTCATTACTATGACATCAAACATCCAAATTACAAGGACGCAGGCAGTCTCTTTCAGATGGAGGGAGAGAGAGCAGAAGAACGAGAAATGGAGAGAGATGAGAAAACAGGGAGCGAGAAAGAGAATAAGAGCAAGAAAGATCAGAAGAGAAAGAGATGAGAGGGAGAGAAGAGAGAGGGAATAAGAGAGTGAGATAATGCAGGATCTGAACAAATTATTGCCATCATTACTCACAGCCATTGGAGTCATACTAAATACAGCATTACAGACAGAACCACATCATCCAGACAGACAGCGCAAATAAAGATGTTATTTTACAATCAATCCCTCATACTCCCTTACCTTCAGCAGTACCCTGCTCATAATGCTGTGAGATGGTCCTCATCACATTTATCTTGTGAGGTGACAAAGTGAACAACATATCATCCATCCTATTGACATTTTACATCTATGAATGCTTATGTACTGCTAACGAATGTATTATGAATGGCTTATAATTGATAAAGACATGCTCAGGTACTTTGGCGCCAAGAAAGTATTTTTTAAACTTCCTGCTTTGGCCTGGATGTGTTTTATTTATTTGACCTTTATTTAACTAGGCAAGTCATTTAACAACAAATTTTTATTTTCAATGACGGCCTAGGAACACTGCCTTGTTCAGGGGCAGAACGACAGATTTTTACCTTCAGCTCGGGTTTTCGATCTTGCAACCTTTCGGTCACTAGACCAACGCTCTAACCACTAGGCTACCTGCCATGTCAATGTGTAGTTCATACATGCATAATCTATGAGCATAACTACTGTTTCACCTCAATTAGCCACAAAATCCCTAGTTTGAAAGAGACTGTTTTCTTGAAGCTGTGCCGCGACATTTTCCCTATATTTCCCCCCACGTGGGCCAGCCCCCTAGCAATTTGAGTTCGACCCAGTGAGCTTCAGTCCCTCACATTTGAGTGACTGCTAGCAAGAGGCCTGCCCAGCCTTATCCAATGAAGTTGCAGGGCGGGCCCAATGGCTCAGTGGACACAGCAGAGACAGAGAGAGCAATGACGTGGTGCACATATCTGCACATATGTGTCGTAGAATGCCGTTTTCAGGGACCACTTTTGGCTCGTGAGTGCTACTTTCAGGACTACTGGCTAAAAAGTATACAAACGTACACAAAATTACCAGAGAATCTCTTTAATAAGATGTCCTTTTTAGGTACTCTTAATTTGGAAATCAAATATTTTTGACAGAAAGAAATCTGCAAAGATATTCACATAGACAGATACGTTTATTGAAATAAGCGGTGAAAAAGTATCAATGTCCAACAATTATGAAAGAGATTTATTTTCAATAAATAATTGGTCAATTAAGTGTATAATGGGGTTCATAGGACTGACCAAAATATATTTCAGTTCAAATGTCAAGTTTCAATAGCACTTTAAACGGTCGCTGCACTCTGCTGATTGAGTCAAGCTGAGAATTGGTCCCTTGAAATGAAGGTCCATTCAGTCAGCACACTGAACTGAATAGACCAGACTCAATGAGCTGCTGTGTCAATGGTTCCTGCCTCCAGAACTGAAAAGATTAAGGCATTACAATGACGTATAAAAGCTTCGTAATAGTGGGAAGTCAGTCAATTGTGGAACTGGTCTTCATATAATAAATAAGACAATTCACTCCGAATACCTCACACAAAGTCATATCTAGGTACATCTGAAGAAAATATTTGTTTGTTTTCCCTCAAATAAATGCAGTCTGTCAATCTTCTGCATATTCTGTACTCATATCACTAAGGTAATGTGATAACCTGAATAGGCCTAATCTGCCGAGCAAGGACAAATCGCAACTCCCTCCACTCCAAAACTGAATGACATCTGCGAAGAAGCCCGTTGACTGACAGATATTCTAGCTGTGGTACATTGGGAACATTGCGAGCGGAGCAACAAGATGGTTACAACACTGGCAGCCTCCCCACCCTGTCCCTTTGTAATTGTGCCGGCTTTTCCAAATGCATCTCCCTGGCTGTTTTAATTCCCTTTAATGACGTTGTTGCACGCTGAGATTTTACCATCCATGGGCTAATGTGTTTACACTGTCTGCTCCGTACTGCTTTTACCTGCTCCCCGCCTCCCTAGGACGACCAGACGCTACTCAATAGCTCTTATTGAGATGGAGAGGACGACTAGGGCACTGGCTGGAGACTTCAGCCAACACACACAGAATAATATGCTACTTAGCATACGCTTTTATCCAAAGCCAATTCGTAGAGTGATTGCATACATGTTCCATACATTTTAAGAAAGGGAATGTGATCCCTATGGGAATTGAATCCACAACTATGGCTAGCAAAATTATCGTATAATCGCGTAACCGTCCATTATGGTAAAAAATAAGTTGTACCCCTTTACACTCATACCCTTATACGGGTTGATAATGGCACTGATAAACGCCTAAATTGGAACACAGTGGTTGTACAGTAACATGTTCAGTGGAGGCTCCTCAGAGGAGGAAGGGGAGGACCATCCTCAGTGAATTTCATAAAAATACAAATTGTGAGACATTTAAAGAGTTATCCTTTTTTTATAAAACTATACTAAATATATTCACGTCAACAAATAATTGATTAAAACAACAGTTTTGCAATGAATGTCTACAGTAGCCTCAGCAGCACTCTGTAGGGTAGCACCATGGTGTAGCACCATCTAGCTTCTGTCCTCCTCTGGGTACATTGACTTCAATACAAAACCTGGGAGGCTCATGGTTCTCACCCCCTTCCATAGACTTACACAGTAATTATGACAACTTCCGGAGGACATCCTCCAACCTATCAGAGCTCTTGCAGCATGAACTGACATGTTGTCCAACCAATCAAAAGATCAGATAATTAATCTAGTACTGAAAACATAAACTACAGCTAGCTAGCACGGCAGTGCATAAAATGTGGTGAGTAGTTGACTCAAAAAGAGAGAAAGACAATAGTTGAACAGCTTTGAACAAATTAATTTCTTCAAAAATGAAAGAAGCAAGAGCGATATTTCATCATTCTTTTTCACTTTTATATAGCTAGAAAATGCAGCTAGATAGTTTAGCCTACTCAAACACCTACTCAAACACCTACTCAAACATTTGGCTCAAACAGAGGGATGCTATGTCAGCTAGCTGGCTATGACTATCCAACATAACACCGGAACTCTTCCAAGTCAAGGTAAGCTTTTGGTTTTACCAATATATTGCCACCGGGGACCGCCAATGTACCTGCTAATCTGCTTACTGACCGTACACTGTACTGCATGATTGTAGTGGGTTTACTAACATGTTAGTTGTATTAGCTATGTTAACTATGACGTTACTTTAACAAATATGGTGGCAACGATGTAGGCTGTGTGTAGCGGTTATGATGTGGTTTGGCTTGGAAAGGTTTTTTCGCCTGGTCACATACAGCTGAATTCCATAAGCGAAGGGAAAAAGTGAGAGGAGGAGAGTGCATAGATGCGAGAAGGAATACAACATGGCTGCTATTAAAGTGAACTTTGTCTACAAGTGATCAGGGGTATATTCATTCCGCCAATTCTGTTTAAAAACTTTTCTTAAACGGAAGGAAACAGGGATACACATACCTTCATTTGTCCAATAGAAACTATCGTTTGCAACTGTTGGACTAATGATTACTATGGAACACCGTTAAAATATAACAACAATAGTCTATTGTCAACTCACAATTAAAGGCAATCACTGGATTAGGTTGCACATCAACATATCTTGAACCATGCATTCCTGCTTGGACATGTTAGATGAAGCGTCTTATTTCTTGAATAGCCTACCATCTCAGTAGTCTATTAAACAGTCTAATGCACAGCAAACTACTTTAGAAAGTGAATGATAACAAATGTATTCTATTGTGCGTCCAAATCATGGGCTGGAGAAAATGTTAGTCTGGAGCTCTGTCAAGGGGTGTTATTTTATATCTGCTACAGAGTAATGTATTCTTCTGCTAATTTGGCTGTTGGGAAGAAAATCATGCGGTAGGATGTTATGCAGAAAAATATGTTGGTGGGACAAGGCTATGTACAGGTAACTGCCAAAGTAATGCAAACACTTGAGTAAATTACGGATACAAAGTATATTGAAAGCAGGTGCTTCCACACAGGTGTGGTTCCTGAGTTAATTAAGCAATTAACATTTCATCATGGGTCATGTATGAAAATGCTTGGCAGGCCATTATTTTGGCTACCATGGCTATGCCCCCATTGGATGACAACGCCCCCATCCCCAGGGATGACAATGCCCCCATTCCCCATGAGTGGTCTCTGAATGATTTGATGAGCATTATGAGCATGAGGTAAACCATATGGCATGGCCGTCTCAGTCACCAGATCTCAACCCAATTGAACACTTATGGGAGATTCTGGAGCGGCGCCTTAGCATTTTCCACCGGCATCAACAAAAATCTAAATTATGGAATTTCTTGTGGAAGAATAAAGTCACATCCTTTCAATAGAGTTTCAGACACTTGGCGAATCTATGCCAAGGTGCATTGACGCTCTTCTGGCTCGTGGTGGCCCAACGCCCTATTTGCATGACAATGAATAGTCACTCAAAATTCCATAATCGTCACAGTCCTACCCACAACCATGATATTGCTAATGCCACGCTCTTACCAACTGAGCTTACATAACATAAAATATAACACACACACACACACACACACACACACACACACACACACACACACACACACACACACACACACACACACACACACACACACACACACACACACACACACACACACACACACACACACACACACACACACACACACACACACACACACACACACACACACACACACACACACACACACACACACACACACACACAGAGAGAGAACAGCAGCATTAAAAGCAGGCCAGGCCCAGACACGCTGTAATTTAGTATGGTGCTCACACCATTGAAACCAATCATGTCTGCTGTAAGCTACAACCCATTAGTCTATGTGTGATGACATCAATTCCATCAGACACTGAGTTATGTTATGTCTTCAGCCCGTCCCGGTCGGTGTGTCAATGTGTTTGTGCGTGTTGTCTCGGCTCCTCTGAAACACAATGTTCTCAATGGCTCCGTCTCATTGGCCACTCTCTCTCATCAGCCCCTTCCTCTCTTTCTTTCAAACCAAGAACAAAGGAAATGACATATTGTGCCTGAGCCGGGCCCAAAATGAAGGGTTGATTTGCAAGGTCACGTAGACATAGATTGGAGCCAATCAATGTCACATGAGGACTTCTCATGTTCTTTATACACTCAGAGGCTAGTTTATTTGACTTTACATATACTGTATCAAGGTTTGGAGCAGTGAGGAGTGGGAGGAGAAGGATCACTCCAATCCATCCATCATTCAAATAACCACCAATATTTTAGTCGTTTTATCTGCAAATCAGTTCCAAATACTGATCTCAAACTTCAAGGAATTATTTCAAGTACATTTTACGGTATGAGAAACAGACGAAAGAGTATCACTCCCAAACGAGCTGATGGAGACACAAAATATATCATATCAATGCAGAGCGAGTTCGAGAGGGGAGAGAGCAAGAGCGAGAGACGCTAGCTGTTAATGTTTATCACCAAGTAGGGCTGTATACCGTATTTACAACATACCAGTGTTAATGCACGGACCAGTTTAGGTTTATACTCGACCTTCTGTAACAGCATTTCAGTGTTTGGCTTGTTAAACGTGACATTGCACGTGCCGGAGTGGCGTATCACTTGTTATAGTTTACTCAGTTCACTACTTCAGTCGTCTCTCTCCCTCTTCCTCAGCCTGATACCAGTGCTGGTGTAGGCCTAAATCAGTATGTTGTTTGTGCAACGGTGTCTTCTAAATTATAGAGGAAGAGAGAGCAATAGTAATGGCATCTTTTTTTGTAGGCATTAACTCTGCCATGGCTAAATGGCCAAAGCCTATAGGGAAATTAATGTTTTTTTGGGGATAAACACAGAAATTAAGGTCTGTGGTAAACGCATGTTTAGGAGAACTTATGGAAAGCTCTATTCTGCCCTACCAAGCAAAAAGGCAGTAACTGCTCACAGCATGGAACTGAGAAAAATGTATTTCATTTACCTTGGTTTCACAGTAACTTTATGTAGTTACTGCTAACAAGACCCCATTTTCTCCAAAACACAATACAATAGATACAATAGAGGCAGGATACTTGTCCACATGATTAAGCATGTATTTAATGTTGTAACAATGAAATTAACTCATTTTCGATCAAGTGAGGAGTTACTGCTTGGTATGGCAGTATAGGTGAAGCATGAATATCTTTCTTTTTTTCTTCTTCTTTTTTTTAGGGGGTAGATCAGTTTTAATATTGCAAGTAGATTGATGCAAGTAGATTGATGACTGCTTTGCACACTCTTGGCATTCTCTCAACCAGCTTCACCTGGAATTTTTTTCCAACAGTCTTTTCCAACGGTCTTTTCCCACATATGCTGAGCACTTGCTGCCTGCTTTTCCTTCACTCTGTGGTCCAACTCATCCCAAACCATCTCAATTGGGTTGAGGTTGGGTGATTGTGGAGGCCAGGTCATCTGATGCAGCACTCCATCACTCTCCTCCTTGGTCAAATAGCCCTTACACACCCTGGAGGAGTGTTGGGTCATTGTCCTGTTGAAAAAGAAATGATAGTTCCACTAAACGCAAACCAGATGGGATGGTGTATCGCTGCAGAATGCTGTGGTAGCCGTGCTGGTTAAGTGTGCCTTGAATTCTAAATAAATCACTGACAGTGTCACCTGCAAAGATCCTCCACACCCTCACACCTCCTCCTCCATACTTCACGGTGGGAACCATACATGCGGAGATCATCAGTTTACTTACTCTGTGTCTCACAAAGACACGGCGGTTGGAAACCAAAAATCTCAAAAGACTCATCAGAACAAAGGACAGATTTTGACCAGTATAATGTCCATTGCTCGTGTTTCTTGGCCCAAGCAAGTCTCTTCTTCTTCTTGGTGTACTTTAACTCTAAGGAAGTTATCCTCTGCAGCAAAGGTAACTATGGCAGTCCTCATAAGAGCTGTTCTTGCCATAATATGGACTTTTACCAAATAGGGCTATCTTCTGTATAACAACCCTACTGATTGGCTCAAACACATTGAGGAAAGAAAATCCAAACATTAACTTTTAACAAGGCACACCTGTTAATTTAAATGCATTCCAGGTGACTACCTCATGAAGCTGGTTGAGAGAATGCCAAGAGTGTGCTACTTTGAAGAATCTCAAATATAAATTGATTAGTTTAACAGTTTCTTGGTTACTACATGATTCCATATGTGTTATTTCATAGTTTTGATGTATTCACTATTATTCCACAATGTAGAAAAGTTGGGTAAAAATAAAGAAAAACCCTGGAATGAGTAGGTGAGTCCAAACTTTTGACTGGTACTGTATATTTTATTTTAAATGTTCCTTTATTATTTCCCCCTAACCCTACCACCCCTCCCCTAATTGGTGTAAACTAATGGACAACAATACTTAGGCTTCTACTTCCAGCTTATACTTAGCATTTATTTTAAATGTTTTTATTTAACCTTTATTTAACTAGGCAAGTCAGTTAAGAACAAATTCTTATTTTCAATGACGACCTAGGAACAGTGGGTAAACTGCCTTGTTCTGGGGTAGAACAACAGATTTTGACCTTGTCAGCTCGGGGATTCAAGTCCAACGCTCTAACCACTAGGCTACCTGCCGCCCATCACTAGGGTACCACTAGGCTACCTGACGCCCATCACTAGGGTACCACTAGGCTACCTGCCGCCCATCACTAGGGTACCACTAGGCTACCTGCCGCCCATCACTAGGGTACCACTAGGCTACCTGACGCCCATCACTAGGGTACCCCTAGGCTACCTGCCGCCCATCACTAGGGTACCACTAGGCTACCTGCCGCCCATCACTAGGGTACCCCTAGGCTACCTGCCGCCCATCACTAGGGTACCCCTAGGCTACCTGCCGCCCATCACTAGGGTACCCCTAGGCTACCTGCCGCCCATCACTAGGGTACCACTAGGCTACCTGCCGCCCATCACTAGGGTACCACTAGGCTACCTGCCGCCCATCACTAGGGTACCACTAGGCTACCTGCCGCCCATCACTAGGGTACCACTAGGCTACCTGCCGCCCATCACTAGGGTACCACTAGGCTACCTGCCGCCTGCCGTTTATCAAAGTTAGCTGGCTAACTCATTGATCCTGCTTTGTAGTACCCCTCTGGACTCAAGGAGAGGGATGAACTGGTCTAGGTATGAATCAATGAATGAACCCATCGGCTCCTCTCCCCTATTCTCAATGGCTTTATCTGTCTCATCAAATCAAATTCTAATTTTATTGGTCACATATTTAGCAGATGTTATTGTGGGTGTTTCGAAATGCTTACGTTTCTAGCTTCAACAGTATCTAATAGTATCTAATAATTCACAACAATACACACAAATCTAAAAGTAAAATAATGGAATTATGAAATACATAAATATTAGGACGGGCAATGTCGGAGTGGCATTGACTAAAATACAGTAGAATAGAATACAGTATATACATAGGAAATGAGTAAAGCAGTATGTAAACATTATTAAAGTGGCCAGTGATTCCATGTCTATATGGCAGCAGGGTTGAGTAACCGGGTGGTAGTCGGCTAATGATGGCTATTTAACAGTCTGATGGCCTTGAGATAGAAGCTGTTTTTCAATCTCTCGGTCCCATCTTTGATGCACCTGCACTGACCTCGCCTTCTGGATGATAGCGGGGTGAACAGGCTGCACCATCCTCTTTAGAGCCCGTTGAGGGAGTGGTTCTTTTCCTGGCGCCACTCCACCAGGGCCCTCACCTTTCTCCCTATAGGCTGTCTCGTCATTGTTGGTAATCAGCCCTACTACTGTTGTGTTGTCTGCAAAGTTGAGTTTGAGGCGGCCTGGCTACACAGTCATGGGTGAACAGGGAGTACAGGAGGGGGCTGAGCACGCACCCTTGTGGGGCCCCTGTGTTGAAGATTAGCGAAGTGGAGATGTTTCCTACCTTCACCACCTGGGGGCGGCCCGTCAGGAAGTCTAGGACCTAGTTGCACAGGGCGGGTTCAGACCCAGGGTTCGAGCTTAATGATGAGCTTGGAGGGTACAACGGTGTTGAAAGCTGAGCTATAGTCAATGAACAGCATTCTTACATAGGTATTCCTCTTGTCCAGATGGGATAGGGCAGTGTGCAGTGCGATGGCAATTGCATTGCCTGTAGATCTATTGGGGCAGTATGCAAATTGAAGTGGGTCTAAGGTGTCAGGTAAGGTAAAGGTGATATGATCCTTAACTATGATGACAGATGTGAGTGCTAGGGGGCGATAGTCAGTTTGGTTACATGGACTCCTTCTCTCTCATCAGCCCCTTTCCTTTCTTTCTTTTCAAACCAAGAACGGAGGAAATTACATCTTGTTCTTCTCATGTTCTTTACAAAATATTAGCGTAAGGGCTGAGGACATGGTGTCTCTCTCTAAGAGGCCTCTCCACTACCGCATGGCAAGCTGTACCGGAGTGCCAAGAGTGCCAAGTCTAGGACAAAAAGGCTTCTCAACAGTTTTTACCCCCAAGCCATAAGACTCCTGAACAGGTAATCAAATGGCTACCTGGACTATTTGCATTGTGTGCCCCCCCCCCAACCCCTCTTTTACGCTGCTGCTACTCTCTGTTTATCATATATGCATAGTCACTTTAACTACACATTCATGTACATACTAACTCAATTGGCCCGACCAACCAGTGGTCCCTCACATTGACTAACCAGGCTATCAGCATTGTGTCCCACCACCCACCAACCCCTCTTTTTACGCTACTGCTACTCTCTGTTCATCATATATGCATAGTCACTTTAACCATATCTACATGTACATACTACCTCAATAAGCCTGACTAACCGGTGTCTGTATATAGCCTTGCTACTCATTTTCAAATGTATTTTTACTGTTGTTTTATTTCTTTACTTACCTACACACACACACACACTTTTTTTTCTCGCACTATTGGTTAGAGCCTGTAAGTAAGCCTTTCACTGTAAGGTCTACACCTGTTGTATTCGGCGCACGTGACAAATAAACTTTGATTTGATTTGGAAGCAGTTAAACGGGACGTCTGAGGGAAAGTAGTTGAGCCAGCTGTCTTCCTACACCTTGCCTACAGTAAATGGGTGACAGAATAGATCTTTGAGATCAGTTATGTTTGAGTACCTCCGTATGTACTATGGACTACAAACACTGAGTGTACAAACATGCTCTTTCCATGACATAGACTGACCAGGTCCCTTGTTAAATCCTCTTCAGTCAGTGTAGATGAAGGGGAGGAGACGGGTTAAAGAAGGATTTTTAAGCCTTGAGACAATTGAGACATGGATTGTGTTTGCGTGCCATTCAGAGGGTGAATGGGCAAGACAAACTATTGAAGTGCCTCTGAACGGGGTATGGTAGTAGGTGCCAAGCACACCGGTTTGTGTCAAGAACTGCAACGTTGCTGGGTTTTTCACGCTCAACAGTTTCCAGTGTGTACCAAGACAGGTCCACCAACCAAAGAACATCCAGCCAACTTGACACAACTATAGGAAGCATTGGAGTCAACATGGGCCAGTATCCCTGTGGAATGCCTGACACCTTGTAGAGTCCATGCATGGACAAATTGAGGCTGTTTTGATGGCAAAAGGGGGTGCAACTCAATATTAGGAGTTCCTAATGTTTTGTACACTCAGTGTATATCAAGGTTTGGAGCAGTGAGGGGTGGAGGGGAGAAGAATGCCTCCACTCCATCCATCATTCAATTAATCACCACTATTTTAGTCGGTTTTATAGGCTTGGGCAGTATGCAGATTTTCATATCGTCATACTGTCCTGCTCTCATACCGGGTTTTACAGTATTAGTACACAAGGGGAGCTTAGTACACAAGGGGAGGCAAAAAAAGAGCAAAAAAGCCCATTGGACGTCTCTTGACAGAATGTTAACAAAATTAGCACAAGTAATAGTGAATTTCCTAAATATGCTAGTGAGCACAAATGAAAATAAACGAACTGCAAAGACAGGTCATCCAGATCATCAAGTTGTCCTTTTTTTAGGTAATTTTTTATTTATGTTATTATTTACAAGTGAATGTGAACGAGAGACATTGTGCAAATGAACAAAGTTTTGATGCTTGTCTGAAGGAAGAACAGTACTGGCTTTGGAGCAGCATGTGTCTGTGTGGAGTCCGGATTCGCTAAGGCAACAGGCTTGCTCTGCTCAGGAGAAGACAGGTGAGGAGCAGATGGGCCAATAACGGAGAGGAGAAGAAACTCAAAGAAATCAAACTCAATAACTCATCCAAAGGGCTCTGACCTCTCAAACATGGCCGAAAGCTAACAAAATATGATGTCCCGTCAGCTTATAAATTCAGCCGCTTAGTTAGATAACTAGCAAGTTAAACTTAGGGTCGCGTTAACGCAGAATATTTCGCTGCATTTTATAAATGCAGGTCTAAAATGCTTCTTATTGTAATTTCTGCTCGGCATCACAGAAACATTGTGCTTCATTTGCACTTCTCCACTCGGGTGAAAATTCACAAAAAGGTCATTTCTCCGCTACTTTTCGGTGTAGCCTACTTTTCTCCGATAAAAAGCTAGATCTGGACTCTGGATCACTACTCTGGACGGTTCTGACTTAGAATATGTTGACAACTACAAATACCTAGGTGTCTGGCTAGACTGTAAACTCTCCTTCGAGACTCATATTAAACATCTCCAATCCAAAGTAAAATCCACAATCGGCTTCCAATTTCGCAACAAAGCCTCCTTTACTCACGCCGCCAAACATACCCTCGTAAAACTGACTATCCTACCGATCCTCGACTTCGGCGATGTCATTTACAAAATAGCCTCCAACACTCTACTCAGCAAACTGGATGCAGTCTATCACAGTGCCATCCGTTTTATCACCAAAGCCCCATATACTACCCACCACTGTGACCTGTATGCTCTCGTTGGCTGGCCCTCGCTACATATTCGTTGCCAGACCCACTGGCTCCAGGTCATCTATAAGTCTATGCTAGGTAAAGCTCCGCCTTATCTCAGCTCACTGGTCACGATAACAACTCCCACCCGTAGCACGCGCTCCTGCAGGTATATCTCACTGGTCATCCCCAAAGCCAACACCTCCTTTGGCCGCCTTTCCTTCCAGTTCTCTGCTGCCAATGACTGGAACGAATTGCAAAAATCACTGAAGCTGGAGACTTATATTTCCCTCACTAACTTTAAACTTCTGTTGTCATCTGATTGAAATGAAGCAATTTTGTCCCGAATTTGTTTCACTAATGTATTTTCTGTGAAGGAAAACTATAGTTGCACATCCCTGATCACCCTGAAGAAAATAAACACCGTTGACTGAATTTAAAACGCGACCCCTGTCAATACACACCTGGACTCACCTGCTCCCACTTTCTCTCGTCGTGCTCTTTACCAACACGTGACTGGCTCCACTGCTCTGGGAACTACGGTAAACTTCACCATTTAAACTGATGTGACAGATGAAGTGAAGAACGCAATCTGCTCTATCTCGTATTGCACAAGTTGATTGCAGGTATTTACTATAAAAGTCGCTACAATATTACAATATATTGAAAAACTTTTATGAAATTGTTTAAAAAGGTACTGAAAAACCGTCCTGTGGCTATTTCCGAATAACCCAGTGTACGGTATATACCCCAAACCTAGTCGGATTTATCTGCAAATCAGTTACAAACACCAATCTCAAACCTCAAACAGTTTAAGGAATTATTTCAAGTGCTTTGTATAGTATGACAATCAGAATGGTGTGTCTCTCTCATGTGAGCCGATGGACAGATACAAAATATATCCCATCAATGCAGACAGAAAGAGACAGAGAGAGAGCGAGACCGGAGCGCCAAGTCTAGGTCCAAGAGGCTTTCTTAACAGCTTCTACCCCCAAGCCATAAGACTCCTGAACATCTAATCAAATGGCTACCCAGACTACTTGCATTTAGGAATTTTTCTTAAATCTTTGTTGGTTAAGGGCTTGTGAGTAAGCATTTCACTGTACCTGTTGTATTCGGCGCAAGTGAGAAATACAATTTGATTTTATTTGACGAGAAAGAGTGCGAGAGAGTGAGTCTCGCGCACGCGAGAAAGATAGAAGCATTCTGATCTGAAATACTCTGACACACTATGCATGCCGCGAGCTGCCATTAATTCTCCTACAAAGAGGGGGTAGAGGGAGGGTGGGGGAAAGGGAAAGAGAGAGAGAGGTAGGGACAGGGAGAGAGAGATATGGAGCGAGAGAGAGAGACGGCGGGAGGGAGAGAGAGATATGGAGCAAGAGAGAGACGGCGGGAGGGAGAGAGGGAAAGAGAGAGAGAGAGGTAGGGACAGGGAGAGAGAGATATGGAGCGAGAGAGAGAGACGGCGGGAGGGAGAGAGGAAAAGAGAGAGAGAGCGGTAGGGACAGGGAGAGAGAGATATGGAACGAGAGAGAGACGGCGGGAGGGAGAGAGGGAAAGAGAGAGAGAGGTAGGGACAGGGAGAGAGAGATATGGAGCGAGAGAGAGACAGCGGGGAGGGAGAGAGGGAAAGAGAGAGAGAGAGGTAGGGACAGGGAGAGAGAGATATGGAGCGAGAGAGAGACAGCGGGAGGGAGAGAGGGAAAGAGAGAGAGAGAGGTAGGGACAGGGAGAGAGAGATATGGAGCGAGAGAGAGAGACGGGGGAGGGAGAGAGGGAAGAGAGAGAGAGAGGTAGGGACAGGGAGAGAGAGATATGGAACGAGAGAGAGACGGCGGGAGGGAGAGAGGGAAAGAGAGAGAGAGAGGTAGGGACAGGGAGAGAGAGATATGGAGCGAGAGAGAGACAGCGGGAGGGAGAGAGGGAAAGAGAGAGAGAGAGGTAGGGACAGGGAGAGAGAGATATGGAGCGAGAGAGAGACGGAGGGAGGGAGAGAGAGAGGGAAAGGAGGAGAGAGGGTAATGGAGGGACAAGGGAGAGACGAGATATGGGGAGCGATGAGAGGAGAGACGGAGGGAGGGAGAGAGGGAAAGAGAGAGAGAGAGGTAGGGACAGGGAGAGAGAGATATGGAGCGAGAGAGAGAGAGGTAGGGACAGGGAGAGAGAGATATGGAGCGAGAGAGAGACAGCGGGAGGGAGAGGGAGAGAGAGAGATAGGAGCGAGAGAGAGAGAACGGAGGGGAGGGTTGGAAGAGAGAAAGAGGAGAGAGGAGGAGAGAGGAGAAAGAGAGATAGGTAGCGAGAGATACGGAGGGAGAGGAGAGCGGAGGAAGAGAGAGGAAAAGAGAGAGAGAGAGACGGCGGGAGGGAGAGAGGGAGAGAGAGAGAGACGGAGGGAGGGAGAGAGCCGCTTGCGGTTGATGCTTATCGCCACGCCAAACATGCAGCTCAGTGGTGAAGGATCCATTCAGTTCCCACACGGGGCCAAGAGTCTGCTTTATACATGCACCTTCAGGCTGGATGGGGTCAATATTAATGGAAGCAGCACTGAATGCCTCAAAACCATCTCTGAGGTGTTTTCACTTGAGGACGAAAGGAAGAGGATATTTAGCCCATTACAGTATGAGGTCTTTCCCAAGACGCCCTTGATGTTGTCATGAAAACAGATTTACCTGGTAGCAACAGAGACCGTTTGGTTGTAATGTGGTGTCTATGAAGTCTTCTCAACCACAAAACCAGTGAATTACATTACTATAACCAGAACATTACGTCTTTAAGACATATTATGTCACATTGTTGTTTCAATAGTTTGCAGTGAATTCAAATTCAATGTAATTCCAAACCTCATCAGGCATATTAGCATGCAGCACCCTGTTTGTCAAAATGTCAACATTTCCAACCTGTATTAGTGAAGGTGCAATACTCAAATCAACCCACAGCTCCGAGCACCACTAAAATGTGCTAAACAATAATAACGCTAATAAGCCTCAGCGGTAACCGTATTAATGCATTACCGAGAAATAACTACGTATAAGGACTTGGGAGTAGCAGATAAGATCCAGCCAGTTACAGCAGAACATGGCGTCGGTCCAGAATGTCACCAACAAAATACACAAGGGTTTCAGGGGTTTGTTGGTTAAGGAAGCACTGTTTGCCTTATCTCTGTCATTCAGGGGCCATAATTACTGCCACGCTAATTAAAACTTTAAAGAGTATCTGTTAAATAGCCTCATAAAGATGGAGAGGGGCACAGGCAGACAGAGAGAGAGAGTGAGTGTGAGTGAGAGAGTGAGTGAGTGAGGCAGGGGCCGCTGAGTTAAACATGTCAGTTCAGGTCCATTCTCCTCTGGTTTCTTCTCATGGATTTAGGAGCACATCACATAGGAGAAAGAGTACAGAGAGAGTGAGAGACAGAGAAAGGACATGAGAGAGAAAGAGGGGGAGAACGAGAGGGAGGCAGATAAATAAAGGTGAGAGGAGTTAGGCCTGAAGTCTGCTGTTTGCATGGTTACATCTGTTAAATGTTTGATGAGATAATGAACCTCAGTCTCAACACCTCTCTGGAACTGGGTAGGGCAGTACACAAAGACTCAACTCTGCATCCAGTACATGTTTAACCAGTGCTATGGGGCCATGGAGCTGCGAACCCAAAGCTTTTCAGAAAGGCAAAACCCAAAATAGACCAATAGAATTGCGCTATATTGGGAACACCACTGTTGTTGAGTGTGGGGGTACTGGTAATCCATGTCTGTTGTCTCCTGCCTAAAAGACTTTAGGTTCTATTGACAACGTTGGTCGCAGAGCGCCTGGATCATTTTGTTTGGGAGACCTTTGCGGCTCGTCTGGAATTTCAACCACTCACCGTCGTTGAGGTCCTGTAGCAGGTTCTCTCCTCCGGAGAAGTCCAGTCTGACTTTGATGTTAACAGTGAGGGTGACAGACTGGCCTGGCTTCAGAGGCAGCTGAGACACAACCTCCTCTAGGTCCCAGCTCAGGAACTCTCCAAACAACTTCTCTACAGGAAACAATACAACAAGACAATGAATGAAGTAGTGTACAGAGAAAACCTTCAGTTAAAGAGAGAGAGAGAGAGAGAGAGAGAGACAGAGAGACAGAGAGACAGAGAGAGAGAGAGAGAGAGAGAGAGAGAGAGAGAGAGAGAGAGAGAGAGAGACAGAGAGAGAGAGAGAGAGACAGAGAGAGAGACAGAGAGAGAGAGAGAGAGAGAGAGAGAGAGAGAGAGAGAGAGACAGAGAGACAGAGAGAGAGAGAGAGAGAGAGAGAGAGAGAGAGAGAGACAGAGAGAGAGAGAGAGAGAGAGAGACAGAGAGAGAGAGAGAGAGAGAGACAGAGAGAGAGAGAGACAGAGACAGAGACACAGAGACAGAGACAGAGACAGAGACAGAGAGAGACGTAATGAAGCATTATACTCTAAATCTCAGGACAACCTCGCGGAGGTAGTCAATACTGATTTAAAGACAGGCAACGACAGTATACAGCTACCCTTTTCAACACACGTCTAAACGGTCCCAACTTGGCTACAGAAACAAGGACTGTGTTGTTGAAAGCGTAAAAGGGGAGAGTAGTAGCGACTCTCTCCCAACACTAATTGGACCACAACAAACATGATGTTCAGTTGTACACCGAAGCAAAAATGAATCAGAAAACATAATGCTGAGTAGGAACTTTCAAGTCAGGTTGGAACTTGGCAGAGCATGACAGTGAAATGAGCAAAACACGACATCACATAGTCAAAAATGTTCTAAACCAGGAAATAAGCAGGACGCCATCTCTAGAGTTTGTACCAACAGGTAACTGAAATGCAATTTGTTCTG
Organism: Salmo trutta; assembly: GCF_901001165.1. Classification (NCBI taxonomy): domain Eukaryota; kingdom Metazoa; phylum Chordata; class Actinopteri; order Salmoniformes; family Salmonidae; genus Salmo; species Salmo trutta. The sequence continues at coordinate 26,337,806 of NC_042992.1, read as the reverse complement.
CATTTGTAAGCATTTAGCTATTGACACAGAATCATCTAGAGTTTATTGCTCTGTTGGCAACGTCAGCATCGAGACGAGAAGATAAATATTATTAGTTGCATATTATTGAGGGCATCCAATTCCGTGTGTGTGTGTCTGCCGACATCATCAAAGAGTAAACCTGTTCAACTGATGTTTTGAGGCTGACACTATTACACACCTGGGTGAAAGGTTAATGGCTGCCGGTTCAGCCAACTGTCATCACTCAACGATAGCATTGCATCACTCCGTGTGGGTGTTGTTGTGGAACTAAATAGACTGATTTATGTTAAACCCTACAGCCACCTGAGCCTGACGGGTGAGTCAGCTGTTGCCACTTGAACCAGACTGGATGGAGGGAAAAGAACAACAAATGAATGATACATCAACTGCATAGCCCATGTGGCTTTGTCTTAAACAGGTGTGCGAGACAGGTGCACTGCAGCTCCTGCTGGGTTCAAAGCAACAGGCTGGTAATAATGTGCTAACCAAAGCAGTCTTGCTTATCTCTCTCTCTCTATCTATATATATATATATCTCCTGTTCATCTCCCCGTCTCTCTCTTCCTAGTTCTCGCTCTCTCCCTGTTATTATCACTTTATTTACACACACCACACACACTATATACTGTACAGCACCAGTAAAAAGTTTGGACACACCTACTCATTCAAGGGTTTTTCTTTCTTTTTTCTACATTGTAGAATAATAGTGAATACATCAAAACTATGAAATAACACATATGGAATAATGAGGTAACCAAAAAGTGTTAAACAAATTAAAATACATTTTATATTTGAGATTCTTCAAAGTAGCCACCCTTTGCCTTGATTACAGCTTTGTACACTCTTGGCATTCTCTCAACCAGCTTCACCTGGAATGCTTTTCCAACAGTCTTGAAGGAGTTCTCACATATGCTGAGCACTTGTTGGCTGCTTTTCCTTCACTCTGAGGTCCAACTCAAACCATCTCAATTGGGTTGAGGTCAGGTTATTCTGGAGGCCAGGACAACTGATGCAGCACTCCATCACTCTCCTCCTTGGTCAAATAGCCCTTACACACCCTGGAGGTGTGTTGGGTCATTGTCCTGTTGAAAAACAAATGATAGTCCCACTAAGCGCAAACCAGATGGGATGGCGTATTGCTGCAGAATGTTGTGGTAGCCATGCTGGTTAAGTTTGCCTTGAATTCTAAATAAATCACTGACAGTGTCACCAGCAAAGCACCCCACACCTCCTCCTCCATGCTTCACGGTGGAAACCACACATGCAGAGATCATCCGTTTACCTACTCTGCGTCTCACAAAGACACGGCGGTTGGAACCAAAAATCTCAAATTTGGACTCATCATTCTAAAGGACAGATTTCCACCGGTCTAATGTCCATTGCTCGTGTTGCTAGGCCCAAGCAAGTCTCTTCTTATTGGTGTCCTTTAGTAGAGGTTTCTTTGCAGCAATTCAACCATGAAGGCCTGATTCACACAGTCTCCTCTGAACAGTTGATGCTGAGATGTGTCTGTTACTTGAACTGTGAAGCATTTATTTGGGCTGCAATTTCTGAGGCTGGTAACTCTAATGAACTTATCCTCTGCAGCAGAGGTAACTTTGGGTCTTCCTTTCCTATGGCGGTCCTCATGAGAACCAGTTTCATCAAAGCGCTTGATGGTTTTTGCGACTGCACTTGAAGAAACTTTCGAAGTTCTTGAAATTTTCTGGATTGACTGACCTTCCGCCGTACCTTGATTGTATTACTGCTGATGATATCTGGAAATGTGCATGTACACCCTGGCCCACCTACTGTTGCTAGCCCCAATTCTAACTTGTGCACTGATATCTGCTTCCCTGATTTCTGCTCTCGTAAAAACCTGGGTTTTCTGCACGTTAACACTAGAAGCTTATTACCTAAAATGGATCAATTGAAAGTGTGGGTTCACAGCACCAATCCAGATGTGTTGGTCATTACTGAGACGTGGTTAAGGAAGAGTGTTTTGAATACTGATGTTAACTTTTCGGGTTATAACCTTTTTTGGTAAGACAGATCTTCCAAAGCTGGGGGAGTGGCAATCTTTACCAAGGATCACCTTCAGTGCTCGGTTGTCTCCACAAAGTCTGTCCCTAAACAATTTGATTTGCTGGTTTTAAGCATTAAACTTTCAAATAGCCCTTTGTTGACTGTTGCTGGGTGCTATCGTCCTCCATCAGCACCGGCCTGTACCCGCCCTGCCCTAAGCTCTCTCCTGGCCCCTTACACTGTCTGAATAAAGGTAAAAAAAAACATTTTTTTTAAATAAACACCTGACCAAGTCCTAAAGCAATTGGAATCCCTCGGCACTCGGCATAGGCTTGGCGATGATACTCAGGCTGGCTGGCTCTCGTTCAGGCAAATGAGAAATACGTACACTCAGGTTATCCAGAAGGCCAACGTGAGTTTCTTTAAGGAGCAGTTCTCTCTCTGTGGGTCTAACCCCAAGAAGTTCTGGAAAACAGTTAAATGCCTTGGAGAATAAACCCTCCTCCTCACAGCTGCCCATGTCCCTTAATGTTGATGATGTGGTTGTTACTGACAAGAAGCACATGGCTGAGCTCTTTAATCACCACTTCATTAAGTCAGAATTCCTATTTGACTCAGCCATGCCTCATAGCCCGTCCAACATTTCCTCATCTCCCACCCCTTCTAATGCGACTAGCCCCGATCCTCCTTCCTCTTTTCCCCTGCCCCGCTACAAAGTTTCTCCCTGCAGGCTGTCACTGAGTCCGAGGTTTAAGGAGCTCCTTAAACTTCACCTCAAAAAGGGTCAAATGGTTTAGACCCATTTTTCTTTAAGGTTGCTGCCCCTATCATTGCCAAGCCAGTCTCTCCTGTCTGGGGAGGAACCCATTGCTTGGAAGGCAGCCACAGTGTGTCCTTTATTTAAAGGGGAGATCAAGCTGATACGAACTATTAAAGGCATATTTCTATTTTGCCCTGTTTATCAAAAGTGTTGGAAAAACGTGTTAATAATCAACTGACTGGCTTTCTTGATGTCTATAGTATTCTCTCCGGTATGCAATCTGGTTTCTGCTCAGGTTATGGAACCTTAAATGTCCTCAATGATGTCACAATTGCCATTCATTCTAAGCAATGTTGTGCTGCTATTTTTATTGACTTGGCCAGAGATTTTGATACAGTAGACCATTCCATTCTTGTGGGCCGGCTAAGGAGGATTGGTGTCTCTGAGGGGTCTTCGGCCTGGTTTGCTAACTACCTCTCTCAAAGAGTGCAGTGTATAAAGTCAGAACATCTGCTGTCTCAGCCACTGCCTGTCACCAAGGGAGAACCCCAAGGCTTAATCCTAGGCCCCACGCTCTTAATTTACATCAACAACATAGCTCAGGCAGTAGGAAAATCGCTCATCCATTTATATGTAGATGATACAGTATTATACTCAGCTGGCCCCTCCCCGGATTGTGTGTTAAACGCTCTACAACAAAGCTTTCTTAGTGTCCAACAAGCTTTCTCTGCCTTTAACCTTGTTCTGAACACATTCAAAACAAAGGTCATGTGGTTTGATAAGAAGAATGCTCCTCTCCCCAGATGTGATTACTACCTCCTGAGGGTTTAGAGCTTGAGGTAGTCACCTCATACAAGCACTTGGGAGTATGGCTAGACGGTACATTGTCCTTCTCTCAGCCCATATCAAAGCTGCAGGCTTAAGTTAAATCTAGACTTGGTTTCCTCTATCGTGGTCGGTCCTCTTTCACCCCAGCACCCTGATTCAGATGGCCATTACTACCCATGCTAGATTACGGAGACAAAATGTATAGATTGTCAGTTAAGGGTGCTCTCGAGCGGCTAGATAATCTTTACCATTCAGCCATCAAATTTACCACCATGGGACCACGCAGCCATCATAGTGCTTATAGAACACATCACTGCACTCTATACTACTCTGTAAACTGGTCATCTCTGTATACCCGTCGCAAGACCCACTGGTTGATGCTTATTTATAAAACCCTCCTAGGCCTCACTCCCCCCTATCTGAGATAGCTACTGCAGCCCTCATCCTCCACATACAACACCCGTTCTGCCTTATAGAACACATCACATTCTGTTAAATGTCCCCAAAGCACACACATCCCTGGGTCGCTCATCTTTTCAGTTCGCTGCAGCTAGCGACTGGAACGAGCTGCAACAAACACTCAAACTGGACAGTTGTATCTCAATCTCTTCATTCAAAGACTCAATCATAGACACTCTTACTGACAGTTGAAGCTGCTTTGTGTGATGTATTGCTGTCTCTACCTTCTTGCCCTTTGCACTGTTGTCTGTGCCCAATAATGTTCGTACCATGTTTTGTGCTGCTGCCATGTTGTGTTGCAACCATGTTGTTGTCATGTTGTGTTGCTACCATGCTGTGTTGTCTTGCTGCCATGCTATGTTGTCGTCTTAGGTCTCTCTTTATGCAGTGTTGTGTGTTATGTCCTATATATACAGTTGAAGTCGGAAGTTTACATACACTTAGGTTGGAGTCATTAAAACTTGTTTTTCAAACACTCCACAAATTTCTTGTTAAATTTTTTTTAATTTTGGCAAGTTGGTTAGGACATCTACTTTGTGCATGACACAAGTCATGTTGCCAACAATTGTTTACAGACAGATTATTTCACTTACATTTACATTACATTTAAGTCATTTAGCAGACGCTCTTATCCAGAGCGACTTACACTTAGAATTCACTGTATCACAATTCCAGTGGGTCAGAAGTTTACATACACTAAGTTGACTGTGCCTTTAAACAGCTTGGAAAATTCCAGAAAATGATGTCATGGCTTTAGAAGCTTCTGATAGGCTAATTGACAACATTTGAGCCAATCGTTGGTGTACCTGTGGATGTATTTCAAGGCCTACCTTCAAACTCAGTGCCTCTTTGCTTGACATCATGGGAAAATCAAAAGAAATCAGCCAGGAGCTCAGAAAAAAAAGTATGTTTCATCCTTGGGAGCATATCCCAAACGCCTGAAGGTACCACGTTCATCTGTACAATCAATAGTATGCAAGTATAAACACCATGGGACCACGCAGCCATCATACTGCTCGGGAAGGAGACACATTCTGTCTCCTAGAGATGAATGTACTTTGGTGCGAAAAGTGCAAATCAATCCCAGAACAACAGCAAAGGACCTTGTGAAGATGCTGGAGGAAACAGGTACAAAAGTATCTATATCCACAGTAAAATGAGTCCTATATCGACATAACCTGAAAGGCCACTCAGCAAGGAAGAAGCCACTGCTCCAAAACCGCCATAAAAAAAAGCCAGACTAAGGTTTGCAACTGCACATGGGGACAAAGATCGTACTTTTTGGAGAAATGTCCTCTGGTCTGATGAAACAAAAATAGAACTGTTTGGCCATAATGACCATCGTTATGTTTGGAGGAAGAAGGGGGAGGCTTGCAAGCCGAATAACACCATCCCAACCGTGAAGCACGTGGGTGGCAGCATCATGTTGTGGTGGTGCTTTGCTGCAGGAAGGACTGGTGCACTTCACAAAATAGATGGTATCATGAGGCAGGAAAATTTGGTGGATATATTGAAGCAACATCTCAAGACATCAGTCAGGAAGTTAAAGCTTAGTTGCAAATGGGTCTTCCAAATGGACAATGACCCCAAGCATACTTCCAATGTTGTGGCACAATGGCTTAAGGACAACAAAGCCAAGGGTATTGGAGTGGCCATCACAAAGACCTGACCTCAATCCTAGAGAAAATTTGTGGGCAGAACAAGTTGTTTAAAGGCACAGTCAACTTAGTGTATGTAAACTTCTGACCCACTGGAATTGTGATACAGTGATTTATAAGTGAAATAATATGTCTGTAAACAATTGTTGGAAAAATTACTTGTGTCATGCTCAAAGTAGATGTCCTAACCGACTTGCCAAAACTACAGTTCGTTAACAAGAAATTTGTGAAGTGGTTGAAAAACGAGTATTGATGACTCCAACCTAAGTGTATGTAAACTTCCAACTTCAACTGTATATACAAAAGTATGTGGATTTGTGGAAATTAGTGGATTTGGCCATTTCAGCAAGACCGGTTGCTGACAGGTGTATAAAATAGATCACACAGCCATGCAATCTCCAAAGACAAACAGTGGCAGTAGAATGGCCTTACTGAGGAGCTCAGTGACTTTCAACGTGGCACCATCATAGGATGCCACCTTTCCAACAAGTCAGTTCGTAAATTTCTGCCCTGCTAGAGCCTCCCAGGTCAACTGTAAGTGCTGCTATTGTGAAGTGGAAAACATCTAGGAGGAACAGCTGCTCAGCCGCGAAGTGGTAGGCCACACAAGCTAATAGAACATGACCGGCAAGTGCTGAAGTGCGTAGAGTGGATAAATCGTCTGTTCTCGGTTGCAACACTCACTACCGAGTTCCAAACTGCCTCTGGAAGCAATGTCAGCACAATCACTGTTCGTTGGATCCTACATGAAATGGGTTTCCATGGCCGAGCAGCAGCCATTGGACTCTGGAGCAGTGGAAACGCGTTCTCTGGAGTAATGAATCACGCTTCACCATCTGGCAGTCCGACGGATCAATCTGGGTTTGGTGGATGCCAGGAGAACGCTACCTGACCCAATGCATAGTGCCAATTGTAAAGTTTGGTGGAGGAGGAATAATGGTCTAGGGCTGTTTTTCATTGTTCCAGTGAGGGGAAATCTTAACGTTACAGCATACAATGACATTCTAGACGGTTCTGTACTTCCAACTGGAATTATGTCCCCGCTGCAATGTTCCAACATCTAATGGAAATCCTTCCCAGAAGAGTGGAGGCTGTTATAGCAGCAAAGGGGGCACCAACACCAAATCACAATGCACTTCAGTGACACTCTGTTGGACACGTAGGAAACTTCTGATCCCCAAAAAGATGACAAGGTAGGGGGGCCATGAAATACAGATTGTGTTAATGAATTAAGAAAGTGAAAGAGAGAGAGAAGGGGGGGAGCAAGAGGCACCAACTGCGGCAGATGGATAGAGAGGAGAGATTAACAGAGAGAAGGGGAATGAAAGATGGCTAAAGAGACAGGCACGGAGAGAGAGAAAGATATTCATTTCTCCATGTTGACACCACACTGCCTTATTCAACAGGTAGCCCAGCCAGCGAGCATTGAAACTTGTGTTAGCCCTGGTATTATCAGCAGTACAAAAAAAGCATGTATCTCAAATAACGACAGACACAATCACGCTATTCATGGACGGCTGGGAGACCTCCCTCTCTTCAAGTAATAAACAGAGCTCGGTCTACCCCAGAAAGAACAAACCCATGTAAACTGTAGACCACAGCAGAGCCTCTTCAGAAAGACATGAAACAAGCATTTAAATAGCTAGCTTCCCAAACGCTTTTAGTCTGACTCGCACGCTCTTTTCTATCCCTTTTTCTATGGCTGTCTGAGACATCTGAGATGGAAACACCATGTTTCTATCAAGCTAACACAGAAAGAGCATGCAGAGTTAGGCCTAACATCCACTTGAATGAGCGCTTCTAAGAGTGAAACAATATCGAACTGTATAGAACCACAAACTTAGCAGTGGTGAAAAGATTTGCCAAAAGTTCTTGGGGTCTTACTACAGAAGAGCAGAGCTAGTGAACCCTCAACACCCTGTTGGTGAGGAACAGAAAAAAACATTGGTTTCATCCATGATGAATCGATTAGTGAAGGGTTGTCATACTGACAGCCCTTCTTCCATCACTGTGACTGTAGCTGTGAGCTGCCACAGGTCGAACACACACTGTCACTCCAGCTGCTCCATGTCCTACACACAGCTGCCTCAGGGCTTACACTGTCTGTTTGTAAGACATGGTGCGGCAGAGGAGATCCATAGAAACAGTGACATTCACTTATAATTAATACACACTCCATTAGGCTATATATAGCCTGCCAGTATACCACTAAAATCGGTTTAGTCCAAGAAAGCAGACTGAACCCTGTTCACACTGTCTCTACTTCCCTCTGTGGACTGAATGTGGTACTGCAACTCCTCCATAAGTTCCTACCTGAACCACTTTTCTCTCTCCTATTAGTTGGCTGCTGAAGCCATACTATACACAGGCAGAAAGAACGTTGTTTGCTTTTCCACTGATGCTTCATCCCTATTGTGAAGAACTGATTCATTTCATTGTGAATACTGAGAATGGAGTCAGGGAGGGAGGCACACTGGGAGCTAAGGCAAACACAGACGCCCCTAGACAGGAGCAGAGGTCAGAGTTGCCAGGACAACTAGCAGTATATGATGAGGTAGGTCCACTAGAGCGGCCGAGTCAGGAGAGGAAAACACCAGGACTGTATGTCTGTTCTCCCCTTTAACACAGAAAACCGATGGGAGCAGAAAACGAACGCGCACTCACATGCACACACTCTGCTTGTGCCAGTCTCATCTGGCATGTCTATGGAACAAAAACACCTCAGCATCATCCATCTACCTGGAGACAGAGGATCTGTCTGGGGCAGCAAACCTAACAGAGACAGCTATCTAGATACACGCACACGCACACACACACACACACACACACACACACACACACACACACAGATCTTGGGAGAAAACACTGCTGACGAAACAAAATATTTTTCTATTTTTCTCAGTGTGTCAGTCCGTTGGGTAGTTTGGTCCATGAGAAGGAGAGAGAAGTGCTGTGACTGGGATAGCAGAGAAGACATCAATAGAGGAAACACACCAGGTAGCAACACAGTGAGTCTGACTGGTAGCAGTGACAGGGAGGACAGGGAGAGGTAGCATGAGGACACCATAGTCACAATGTATTTCACACTTCATCTGAAGCAAGTACGCCTAATAAAAATGTAACTAGGTCTACAACCTCTACACGGCTGAGTTGGTGAGATGTGTCCTGTCAAACCCCCATCAGGTATAACAGGCCTACTTCAACAAGTGATCCATCTGAGAATAAAACCTAGTACTGTTACTGGCTACGTGAATCAGTCTGAACAAGAGTCAATCCCTCTTTTAGTAGGACCTTGATAATAACGGTCACGCCAGGATAGTGGGTTTGATTCCCGGGACCACCCATACTAAATATGTCTGCACGCATGGCTGTAAGTCACTTTGGATAAAAGCGTCTGCTAAATGGCATATATTAATACTATGATTATAATTATTAAAATAAACAGAAAATGAATACGGTTTGCACCAAAAGTGCTTTAGTTTAGACGGCAACACTCAAACCAAAACTTCAAGCCCATAGAGACATGATTAAATCTTTGATTTATCTAGATGTTTAAACCACTCTTCTTGTGCCGTAATAAATACTATACAGTTGTTCCAACAGCAATTGGGACACAATGGCTGCCAACAAGTGAGAATTGAGTGGGCTCTCACTAAAAGGCTTTTGTAGTATGAGCCATGGCACTGCTGTGCAATTAACAGGCTTGATTACATCATGCAGAGCTCCATGTGGTGGGCTCCCATCGAGGCTACACCGTGGGATTTTGGCTGAGCTGCCGTGGGTAGCAGCCTGTGTGTGTGTGTGTGTGTGTCAAACAAAATCAAAAGTTTATTGGTCAAGTACACAGATTTGCAGATGCTATCGCAGGTGCAGTGAAATGCTTATGTGTGCAACAGTACATAAACATTATGAAAATAACCAGTGTTCAATGACTATGTACACACAGTAGGGCAGTAGTCTGAGCACAGGCCAATGTGGGGCCCCCATGTTGAGCATCAGCGTGGTGGAGGTGTTATTGCCTTCCTTCACCAATTGTAAGCAAGGTTAGAAATGTTTATGTTTTAGTCAAACATATCTGTTTGGGCTTCTTACAGTCAATTTGCAGTCGACAAATTATTTTGAATTATGTGCCAGCCCCCCGACCATCTGCTCCAGTAAAAAATTGGCCAGCGGTTAAATCTAACTGATGACCCCTGGTCTAGGGTGTCAGGTGGAGTGATATGGTCCTTAACTAGTCTCTCAAAGCACTTCATGATGACAGAAGTGAGTGCTACGGAGCGATAGTAATTTAGTTGCCTTCGCTTTCTTGGGTACAGGAACAACGGTGGACATCTTGAAGCAAGTGGGGACAACAGAATGGGATAGGGAGAGATTGACTATGTCCGTAAACAAACCAGCCAGCTGGTCTGCGCATGCTCTGAGGACGTGGCTAGGGATGCCGTCTGGGCCGGTACACATGCACGCACACAACATTGTTACTACTAATAGTGCTCAACAAAACCACTGCAACCTGAACAGGTGAAAACACCAGGAGAAAGGGCATTGATCACCTCCAACCAACCAGCCTCTAGCAACACAGCTAACACAAATTAGACAGATAAAGGTTAGTTCTCTGCGGTCACAACCAGCCTGATGTGTCATTAAACACCTCCAAAAGGTCTCCTAAATCTACCTCAGACCTCAGCTTAATTGGTTTTGGTGCTTTCCTCTATATAATGAGCCAGACTGTGTAGAACAAACACAGGATCAGAGGGGACCCCAGGAAGTAGCCTGATCCTCTCTGTGTCGCTGCCTGGCGGGACAGTCATTAGTAATTCCTTTATAAAATATGTGTATATATATGTGTCTCTGACGCAGCCAGAGAATGGGTAAGTGGAAGGGAGGAGCATTAAATGTTCTTATATGGCTTGTTCGTATGTGAACAAAGCGTATTTCTCCTCTGTGATCTATACTATTAGCAACGGTCATCGAAATTGTCAAAAACAATTATTAAAAATGCAACAGTTGGACAATGGATGAAGATATTCTAAACTTTTAGAATATTTCTAACCCATCAGACATTGACTTAATTACAGCACATAACAGTTCAGGGATTTTGGTGGGAATTCAGCTACCCAATGTATTGTCAAATTCCACCTTTTTTCCCCTAGAATGCACTCATACACTACATACTCGTCGAACATCTCATTGCTAAATCATGGCAATTAAAATGGAATTGGTCCCCCCTTTGCTGCTTTAACAGCCTCCTCTCTCCTGGGAAGGCTTTCCACTAGATGTTGGAACATCGCTGCAAGGACTTGCTTCCATTCAGCCACAAGAGCATTAGAGGAGGTAAGGCACTGATGTTTTACGCAATTAGGCCTGGCTCGCAGTCGGCGTTCCAATTCATCCTACAGGTGTTCGATGGGGTTGAGGTCAGGGCTCTGTGCAGGCCAGTCAAGATATTCCACATCAATCTTGACAAACCATTTCTGTATGGACCTCGCTTTGTACACTGGAGCATTGTCATGCTGAAACAGGAAAGGGCCTTCCCCAAACTGTTGCCACACTGTTGGAAGCACAGAATCATCTAGAATGTTATTGTATGCTGTAGTATTACGATTTTCCTTCACTGAAACTAAGGGGCCTAGCCTGAACCATGAAAAACAGCCACAGACCATTATTCATCCTCCACCAAACTTTACAGTTTGCACTATGCATTCAGTCAGGTAGCGTTCTCCTGGCATCTATCAAACCCAGATTCATTTGTCGGATTGCCAGATGGTGACGCGTGGTTCATCACTCCAGAGACATACATTTGACCAACTGACTTGTTGGAAAGGTGCCACATTGAAAGTCACTGAGCTCTTCATTATGGGCCATTCTACTGCCAATGTTTGTCTATGGAGATTGCATGACGGTGTGCTCTACTTTAGATACCTGTCAACAACGGGTGTAGCTGAAATAGCCAAACCCACTAATTCGAAGGGGTGACCACATACTTTTATAGTGTATAAACAGTTTCTTTTTATATCCGGTATTTAAATACTGAAAATGATATGTGCCTCATTTGTAAAAATACAATGGCTGTATTTGCATATGAAGACATTAACATAAAGGAGAGGAACAAGGTTGAAACCACCAAACACTCTCTGTCTACCCTACCTGGGCCGTTTAGACTGCCTCATCATTTACTGCTGTTGTTCTGTTGCATAATTCAACTAGTGTGTCAATAGCAGGATACGCTGGGAATAAAAATCAACAGGATTGGCTCTAGACTACACCTATCTAAACATATGTTACATTGTTTGCGAGATCAGACACAATATCGCTATAATCTGAGTGTTCGTTTTCACAAGTTGCTTTCATTTCCGTGCATTCAATTTTGAAAAAAGTTCAACTGCATTAAATGATTCTGCCAAAAAATGAATACCTATCAAATGAAATGATCTGTGTTTGGTTGAGATGGTGTGTTAAATCCTAGACGAAGCGTTAGTGTTCTTATAGATTCAATGTTAAGACGATGTATTCCATTCAGCCCATTTCAACCATTACCGGAGTGTTTGACAGGTCATTACAATCCTTTACGCAGTTGTAACGTCAACAGGACAAAACGATAGGCACAAGCAAGAGTATGAAAGAGCCGTAATGAGTAAAATGTAAGCAATCAATCCAGCAAGATTTAAGTGACAGCACCTCTCAAACACAGGAAGTAGATGGCTGAAAAACACAGATCCTCAGGTGGGCGGTGAACACGTGTTGCTAATACTATGACCCCAAATGAACCAGACTGAGATAGAGATGTTGTTTTTCAAATCACGGTCTGCACCCTTGTTCAGGTGAATTGTGTATATAATCATTCCTTGCTGGATTTCTGGCTGCATGACAACGCGGGCTGTTATACAGGCACGAGCAGTACTCTCTCCTTTTACTGACTCCATCGACAGAGCCAAAGAAATGTTAACTGTATATGTGTAAATCACAACACAATGTAGGAATAGAGACACATTGTCAAGAGAAAATGTGTTAATGAATGTGTGTGTGGGAGGAGAACATGTGTAGCCTTAGCCTACTGTTTGTCTCAATCCATTCAAATAATTACTCTAGCCTTGCCTGCATTTCCTTTCCGTTAGCAACGTCAACCGATTGAGTGTATTTGAACAGATATTTCTAATGCGGCTACTCAGCCGCAAGCACCTCCACCACATCAGCAGCTGAAACGCTAAGCCACCTTTCACATCAGCATATTAACTAATAGAATAGAATCTCATAAATGCAATAATAGCATCTAGTGGAATCGATAGTACCTTCAAAAAGAATTCACACCCCTTGACTTTTTACAAATTTTACTGAATTTAAAATGGATTACGTTTACATTTTTTGATACTGGATTACACACAAGGCACTAAAGTAATACTGCAAACAATGTGGCAAAGCAATTAATTTTTTGTCCTGTATACAAAGTGTTAAGTTTGGGGAAAATCCACTACAACACACTACAGAGTACGACGCTTCATATTTTCAAGCATAGTGGTGGCTGCATCATGTTATGGGTATGCTTGTAATCGTTAAGGACTGGGGAGTTTTTCAAGATAAAAAGAAATGGAACTAAGCACAGGCACAATCCTAAAGGACACCTGGTTTCAGTCTGTTTTTCATCAGACTCTGGGAGGTGAATTCACCTTTCAGTAGGACAATAACCTAAAACACAATGCCAAATCTACAGTACATTTGCTTACCAAGAAGACAGTTAGTGTTGCTGAGTGGCCGAGTTACAGTTTTGAATTAAATCTACTTGATTATCTATGGCAAGACTTGAAAATGGCTGTCCAGCAATTTTCTACAACCAACTTGACAGAGCTTGAAGAATTAAAAAAATAATAATGTGCAAATGTTGTACAATCCAGGTGTGGAAAGCTCTTAGAGACTTACCCAGGAAGACTCACAGCTGTAATCGCTGCCAAAGGTGATTCTAACGTGTTGAATACTTATGTAATCAAGATATATTGCTGTTTTATTATTTTTCACAAATGTTTGACTTCTTCATCCACTTTGACAGTAGATCGTTGACCAAAAAAAGGACAATTAATTCCATTTTAATCCCACCTTGTAACAAAAGTCAAGGGGTGTGAATACTTCCTGAAGGCAGAGTAAGGCCTCTTAAGAACCTTTTAGAATGCCTACACATGCTTTAGAAATCATTCAATACCAAATGTCATGTCAAGAGGGACTGCTCCAAACATCGCTAAAGACATAAAACCATCCAATCCACCCTAACCAAAGTTAAGGAATCTCATCTAAATCAGATGAACTCTGTTCCTGCTGTATGCATGATATATGACCAAACTCTCAAAGGAAACCTGTTCCAGGATCTGCGCCAAACTAAACCCCTCTAGGGAAATAAACCACCGAGCTTCTTAATGACTAGAAGTAATAAGAAAATTAGATGATGCTCCTTTCCTCCACTTACACTACTCCAATTTTTGTCTGTGCCTGACATGGCACCCTATTCCCTATATAGTGCACTACTGGCCAAATGTAGTGCACTATAAAGGGAAAGGGTGCCATTTGGGACACAGCCTTTGTAATTCTGTAATTTCATCATATCCAGAGAGTTTCTGCTTCCAGAGAGAAAACAGTGGACACACAATCAATCATCCGTTTAAAAGCCTTTTGGCTTTTCACCCAAGCTGACAAAGAAAGTGTAAAACATTCTTTCTAACGTTGATGTGCAGCTTGCAGTTCTGGACAACAGTGATTTGGTTTGTCGTAATCCTTCATGCTTTTAGCCTCCTCAACCAAGGCGTGACGATACCGCAGAATGTTGCGTTTGAACAAATTGCCTTTTAAGAAACTGTTAATACATTGAGAATATATCTGGTGGGATCCCTTTCAAACCAATACATCAACACTGCTTGTTAGTATAAAACTGTAGCCTACTTTATGTTGAGTAGTGTACAGAATATTCTTTCCGATTTGGTTCGAGAGAAGTGACTCTTTCAATGTGATTCATAAACACAATGAAACACCTTGATAAGTTCAAGATAAGTTCACAGCCAGGACTTCAACTGGAAGCTGAAAATGTGAGGACTGTACTGTATGTTAAAACCAAACAAAAAAATAGCAGAAGACTCTCTCCCTATAAGACAGATTGCTTCCCACAGCCCTGTCTAAACACAGGAGGCAGTACAATCATGCAGTCAGTGGTACAAGCATGTAATCGCTGCAGTTGAAATAAGGACAGGAGTGTGTGTGTAGGCTGGTAAGGTACTACATCAGCACAGTACTGGCAAGCCACTCCACATTCCCACTTCTACCACAGCCATTTTCCTAATCACATCAGTTTCCTAGGCAACTTCAAAAGGAAAGGTGTGCGTGTGTCGAATTGCAGCCCTCTACAAGCCCACTGGTAAACCACAGCTCTGACAGAGCGGGTGGGTCATTTCAATTCAAACCACGCACCACAGGTAGACTACAGTTTTACCAATCAAAAGTAAAGCTTGTAGTTAAGACGGATCCTCAGCGACAACGGCAAACTACGTGACAACTGTTGATGTACAATGTTTTGTCAGAACATATTGCAGATGTCAGCTGGATACATGTGAGAGAAGGACAGAGAAAGAGAGAGGTACAGAGAGAGAGAGAGAGAGAGAGGGAGAGGGAGAGAGAGAGAGAGAGAAAGAGGTACAGTGAGAGGTACAGAGAGAGATAAAGAGTGACTGACCCAAAATGAAGGAAAGCTTTGACTATAGCCTTGCTATTGAGAGGCTGCCGTAGGCAGATCTGGCTCTCAAGAGAAGACAGGCTATGTGCACACTGCCCACAAAATGAGGTGGAAACTGAGCTGCACTTCCTAACCTCCTGCCAAATGTATGACCATATTAGAGACACATATTCCCCTCAGATTACACACTCACAAAGAATTTGAAAACAAATCAAATTTTGATAAACTCCCATATCTATTGGGTGAAATACTACAGTGTGCCATCACAGAAGCAAGATGTGTTACCTGTGACCGCAAGAAAAGGGCAACAAGTGAACTCACAAAAACTGACTTCAGTGAGTTCAAGACAACTGGGAACTTGGGAAAAACGAGCTACGACTGGGAAAATACGTTTTGAACTTTCATCCAACTCTGAATTGTAAATCGGGAACTTGAACCTCTTTCTAGAGCTACGACCTGAAAATCGCTGATGTCATCATGATTCAACCTTTTTTTCAAGTTCCCAGTAGTCCCAGTAGTCCCAGAAAGCACCATAAATCCAGAGAATGTCAGACTTTGATGAAAGTTTGATGACAAAATTTGCGAACAAAGGACCGCCGCACAACCTTCCTGTTCAAGTGAGCACAGCACAACAAGGTGAGTCCAAAAATGTATTTTATGCTGCTGCATAAATGATGTAATATGCCAGGGAGATATGTATACTGTAGCTAAGAAAGTAATACTAAGTGTAGTAAGCTGTACTAAGTGTAGTAAGCTGTTAGTAGCCCATGTGTCTCACCCTAATAATTTGGTCTATTTACCCCTCTTAATTTCACCTACTGTTCTGACTTGGTGGTGCACATGTAGCCTAATACCTGTTTTTGAGAAATGTAATCATCAAATATTTTAAGAGCTTTCAGTGTCTGCTTATATGCCCCCTTTATTTATCCTAAGGTTCTGACTTGGTGTGCAGCGAGAGCACTGTAAGAACGGCCCATGTTCTAAATTCTGTCACTGGACATTTCAAAGTTGCTGAACAAATAGTTATATTGACTATGTCCGTCCTAGCTCGCTCATTAATATCTTAATCAAAATTACGGATTGCCTCTTATCTGCTTGTCGTCCCCTTATGCCATAGTTTGTACATCTCAATTGTCAGTAGAAACCTCATTTGTTTAACCTCTCTAGGGTAGGGGGCAGTATTTTCACATCCGGATAAAAAACGTACCCGATTTAATCTGGTTATTACTCCTGCCCAGAAACTAGAATATGCATATAATTGTTTGATTTGGATAGAAAACACCCTAAAGTTTCTAAAACTGTTTGAATGGTGTCTGTGAGTATAACAGAACTGGCAGGCCAAAACCTGAGAAGATTCTAAACAGGAAGTGCCCTCTCTGACAATTTCTTGGCCTTCTATACCCTCTTTATCTAAAACAGAGGATCTCTGCTGTAACGTGACATTTTCTAAGGCTCCCATAGGCTCTCAGAAGGCGCCAGAACGTTGAATGATGACTCTGCAGTCCCTGGCTGAAAAACAGTAGCGCATTTGGATAGTGGTCGATCTGAGAACAATGAAACGGGGGCGCGCGTGCACGTGAAGAGTCCATTTTCTTCTTTGAGTCTTTGAACGAAAACGACGTCTCCCGGTCGGAATATTATAGCTATTTTACGAGAAAAATCACATAAAAATTGATTTTAAACAGCGTTTGACATGCTTCGAAGTACGGTAATGGAATATTTTGAATTTTTTTGTCACGACATGCGTCCAACATTTGTGGATGAAGTAGAAGTCCTGGGAGTGCATTCTGACGAAGAACAGTAATCACATTTTTCTTATAGTAATTCTGAGTTTAGTGAACGCCAAACTTGGTGGGTGTCAAATTCGCTAGCCCGTGATGGCCGAGCTATGTACTCAGAATATTGCAAAATGTGCTTTTGCCGAAAAGCTATTTTAAAATCTGACACCGCGATTGCATAAAGGAGTGCTGTATCTATAATTCTTAAAATAATTGGTATGTTTTTTGTGAACGTTTATCGTGAGTAATTTAGTAAATTCACCGGAAGTTTTCGGTATGTTTGCTAGTTCTGAACGTCACATGCTAATGTAAAAAGCTGGTTTTTGATATAAATATGAACTTGATTGAACAAAACATGCATGTATTGTATAACATAATGTCCTAGGAGTGTCATCTGATGAAGATCATCAAAAGGTTAGTGCTGCATTTAGCTGTGGTTTGGGTTTTTGTGACATTATATGCTAGCTTGAAAAATGGGTGTGTGATTATTTCTGGCTGGGTACTCTGCTGACATTATCAAATGTTTTGCTTTCGTTGTAAAGCCTTTTTGAAATCGGACAGTGTGGTTAGATTAACGAGAGTCTTGTCTTTAAAATGGTGTAAAATAGTCATATGTTTGAGAAATTGAAGTAATAGCATTTCTAAGGTATTTGAATAACGCGCCACAGGATTCCACTGGCTGTTACGTAGTTGGGACGATTTCGTCCCACCTACCCTAGAGAGGTAAACTATGGATTATTTGGAACAAAAACAACATTTATTGTGGAAGTAGCAGTCCTGGGAGTGCATTCTGATGAAGATCAGCAAAGGTAACACCATTTTTCTAATAGTAATTCTGAGTTTAGTGTCCCCTGAACTTGGCGGGTGTCTGAATAGCTGATGGCTGAGCTATGTACTCAGAATATTGCAAAATGTGCTTTCGCCGAAAAGCTATTTTAAAATCTGACATAGCGATTGCATAAAGGAGATCTGTATCTATAATTCTTAAACTAATTGTTATGTATTTTGTCAACGTTTATGATGAGTAATTTAGTAAATTCACCGGAAGTTTTGGGAGGAAATGCATGTTCTGAACATCACATGCCAATGTAAAAAGTTGTTTTTGGATATAAATATGAACTTGATTGAACAAAACATGCATGTATTGTATAACATAATGTCCTAGGAGTGTCATCTGATGAAGATCATCAAAGGTTAGTGCTTCATTTAGCTGTGTTTTGGGTTTTTGTGACATATATGCTTGCTTGGAAAATGACTGTGTGATTATTTTTGTCTATGTACTCTCCTAACATAATCTAATGTTTTGCTTTCGCTGTAAAGCCTTTTTGAAATCAGACAATGTGGTTAGATTAACGAGAGTCTTGTCTTTAAAATGGTGTAAAATAGTCATATGTTTGAAAAATGGAAATTATTGCATTTTTGAGGTTTTTGTATTTCACGCCATGCGATCCCATTGGCTGTTGGCTAGGGGTTCCGCTAGCGTAATGGCTAGATGTAAGAAGTTAACAAACTATAGTTTTCGCAAGTCAGTTAGGACATCTACTTTCTGCATGACACAAGTAATTTTTCCAACAATTGTTTACAGACAGATTATTTAACTTAGAATTCACTGTATCACAATTCCAGTGGGTCAGAAGTTTA
Source organism: Salmo trutta (assembly GCF_901001165.1). NCBI lineage: Eukaryota > Metazoa > Chordata > Actinopteri > Salmoniformes > Salmonidae > Salmo > Salmo trutta. The sequence goes on along the minus strand of NC_042992.1, from coordinate 26,318,955 downwards.
CATACACTAAGTTGACTGTGCCTTTCAAAAGCTTGTAAAATTCCAGAAAATGATGTCATGGCTTTAGAAGCTTCTGATAGGCTAATTGACATCATTTGAGTCAATTGGAGGTGTACCTGTGGATGTATTTCAAGGCCTACCTTCAAACACAGTGCCTCTTTGCTTGATATCATGGGAAAATCAAAAGAAATCAGCCAAGACCTCAGGAAAAAAAATTGCAGACCTCCACAAGTCTGGTTTATCCTTGGGAGCAATTTCCAAATGCCTGAAGGTACCACGTTCATCTGTACAAACACCATGGGACCACGCAGCCATTATACTGCTCAGGAAGGAGACGCGTTCTGTCTCCTAGAGATGAACGTACTTTGGTGCAAAAAATGCAAATCAATCCCAGAACAACAGCAAAGGACCTTGTGAAGATGCTGGAGGAAACAGGTACAAAAGTATCTATATCACAGTAAAACGAGTCCTATATCGACATAACCAGAAAGGCCGCTCAACAAGGATGAAGCCAAAACAGCCATAAAAAGCCAGACTACGGTTTGCAACTGCACATGGGGACAAATATTGTATTTTTTGGAGAAATGTCCTCTGGTTTGAGGAAACAAAAATAGAACTGTTTGGCCATAATGACCATCGTTATGTTTGGAGGGAAAAGGGGGAGGCTTGCAAGCCGAAGAACACCATCCTAACCGTGAAGCACGGATTTGGCAGCATCATGTTGTGGGGGTGCTGTGCTGCAGGAGGGACTGGTGCACTTCACAAAATATGTGGATATATTGAAGCAACATCTCAAGGCATCAGTCAGGAAGTTAAAGCTTGGTCGCAAATGGGTCTTCTAAAAGGACAATGACCCCAAGTTTACTTCCAAAGTTGTGGCAAAATGGCTTAAGGACAACAAAGTCAAGGTATTGGAGTGGCCATCACAAAGCCCTGACCTCAATCCTATAGAACATTTGTGGGCAGAACTGAAAAGTGTGTGCGAGCAAGGAGGCCTACAAACCTGACTCAGTTACACCAGCTCTGTCAGGAGGAATGGGCCAAAATTCACCCAACTTATTGTGGGAAGCTTGTGGAAGGCTAACCGAAACATTTGACCCAAGTTAAACAATTTAAAGGTTATGCTACCAAATACTAATTGAGTGTATGTAAACTTCTGATGCACTGGGAATGTGATGAAATAAATAAAAGCTGAAATAAATAATTCGCTCTACTATTATTCTGACATTTCACATTCTTAAAATAAAGTGGTGATCCTAACTGACCTAAAACAGAGAATTTTTACTAGGATTAAATGTCAGGAATTGTGAAAAACTGAGTTTAAATATATTTGGCTAAGGTGTATGTAAACTTCCAACTTCAACTGTATATATGAACGAATTGGCGAGGGCACTAGAAAAGTCTGCAGCACCCGGCCTCACCCTACTGGAATCTGAAGTCAAATGTCTACTGTTTGCTGGTGATCTGGTGCTTCTGTCACCAACCAAGGAGGGCCTACAGTAGCACCTAGATCTTCTACCAGACCTGGGCCCTGACAGTAAATCTCAGTGAGACCAAAATAATGGTGTTCCAAAAAAGGTCCAGTCGCCAGGACCACAAATACAAATTCCATCTAGACACCGTTTCCCTAGAGTGAGTGAGTGAGTGAGTGAGTGAGTGAGTGAGTGAGTGAGTGAGTGAGTGAGTGAGTGAGTGCTGGAGTCAGAGCAGATCCCCACCAGCTGCAACCTGTTCCATAATCAAGACCTCTACATATTCTCAGTCCTGCCACTTCCAGATCGTAATCTCTGCCCAGTCAGTTCATGTTTCTAGCCATTTGTTCTTGTTGTGCCTGTGTTCCCTTGCCTGATGCTGTTTTCCTCTCCGCTACAGTTCTGCCCGCTCTGACTCGGGTCCGACTTCTCGTCAGTCCTGCTACTCTGTCCTGGATTCCCCACTCTACGCTCCCTTGGATTTCCCTCCGGACCTGCCTACCCTGTCCCAACACCTCTCGCTCCAGCCTCAGCACCTGGTTTCCGGCAACCTGCCCAAGCTTCCCCTGACCTGCACTCAATCTCCCCCCATGTTTCAATAAATACCTTGGTTACCTCATCCCAGTTTCCTCGTCTGAGTCTGCTCTTGGGTTCACCTGTTCCACTCCGCGTGACACATAAAAGGATACGATTCCCAAACCTTCCATAACAAAGCCATCACCTACAGAGAAATGAACCTGGAGAAGAGTCCCCTAAGCAAGCTGGTCCTGGGGCTTTATTCACAAACACAAACACACCCCACAGAGCCTCAAAACAGCAACACAATTAGACCCAACCAAATCATGAGAAAACAAAAAGATAATTACTTCCAAAAAAACAGAGCAAACTAGAATGCTATTTGGCCCTAAACAGAGAGTACACAGTGGCAGAATACCTGACCCCTGTGACTGACCTAACTTAAGGAAAGCTTTGACAATGTACAAACTCAGCGAGCGTAGCCTTGCTATTGAGAAAGGCCATGGTAGGCAGACCTGGCTCTCAAGAGAAGACACACTGCCCTCAAAATGAGGTAGAAACTGAGCTGCACTTCCTAACCTCCTGCCAAATGTATGACCACATTATAGACACATATTTCACTCAGATTACACAGATCCACAAAGATTTTTTTGTAAATATATATGATTTTGATAAACTCCTATATCTACTGGGTGAAATACCACCGTGTGCCATCACAGCAGCAATATTTGTGACCTGTGACCACAAGAAAAGGTCAACCAGTGAAGTACAAACATCCTTGTAAATACAACCCATATTAATGTTTTTATTTATTTTCCCTTTTGTACTTTAACCATTTATACATCGTTACAACACTGTATATAAACATAATATGACATTTGTAATGTCTTTATTCTTTTGGAACTTCAGTGAGTAATGTTTACTGTTCATTTTTATTGTTTATTTCACTTTTGTATATTATCTACTTCACTTTCTTAGGCAATGTTAACATATGTTTCCCATTACAATAAAGCCCATTGAATTGATACACACACAGAGAGAGATAGGGAGGGACAGAAAGAGAGAGAGAAACAGATGGAGCGAGAGTACATGAAAGGAAACACTGGTTTAAAAACGGTGTGTGTGTGTGCGCGTGTGTGCGTGCGTGCGTGCGTGCGTGTGTGTGTGTGTGTGTGTGTGTGTTTTGTCTGAACCCTGACCTTTAGTATTGCAGGTCTTGGAGGTGACTTCCAGTGACTCCAAGTCTTCAGAGCCGATGTTCTCCAGAGTGATGGTCAGCTGCTGGGTCTCTCCGTTAAAGAGCTGAACAGACACACTGCTGGACAACTCCTCTTTAGAGGGCTGGAGGGGGTGGGCCGACCTGGAGGGGGATACAGGAGGGTAAGGGTTAAGACATGTCTTCAGACAGCGCTGAGCGATTAACCGAAATGTTGGTTAATTTTCATTTTCTAAACAACTAATTGACCGACATCGTTTCAATTATTTAAATTCCATTTAGTTTCCATTTAATTCTGTTTTTTTGTGAGCTCAATGCAGCTTCTCTAGAGATATTGAGGTCTAGCCCGAACTATGCAATGTAGTAGGGAGTTGTAGTTTCCAACAGGACAATATTGTAAATAGTTTAGAGCAGAAAACGTGGTAACTACAATGACCATAATCCATTGCGCGCCTACTTCTCCGGTCTGTTTCTTTTAAGCCTGCTACATTAGGTTAGTGTGGGAAAGAGAAGGAGAAGAGACAGAAGACACGTGATCGAGAGGGATAGAGAGCATACCTGCTTCGTGAGGTATCTCTATCTGAAAATAGATGATCATGGTTGGTATTCAGCAGTCATAAAAGCCTTATTTACTTTGAAGAACTACAAAATAGTGATTTGTCAGACAGTATAGGCAGCAGCTCTGTAGAGATGAGATGACTTGGAATAAATAATAGTCAGATAAAACAAATGTAATATTCACAACAGCTGAAATATTTGATTAAAGAGAATAAATGATGGTTAATAAGTGATCAGCAGTAATGAGAAGTCACTACCATCATGGGTTTTTATTCATTGTTTTATTCTGTGTTACAGCATTCAACCCACATAATGCATAGTGCATTTAATGTTTGAAAAATAATCAAAAAGAAAAACGAGATATATTTTGTATTTTTTCAAAATCCAACCGACCTCAAAAAGCATTAATCGCTCAGCGCTACTTCAGACCTGGAGATCTGGAGAGACACACAGGCAGTTAAGGGTTAAACACATGTCTTCAGATCGCGAGAGACACACAGGAAGGTAAAGACATGTTTTATTGACTGAAGGGGTGGGCCAATAGATCAATCAATTCATCGACATTGAGCTTGATCTCGCTCTATGTAGCCGATTTAAAGTTATTCATATAGTGTGTCTAGACACACTGCTCCACAGGGGGTCTAGGACTTTGAGTCTTGATGTTGGCCACTGCATTGCATGCAAATCTACACACACACATACACACTTTGTCCACGTGCTATTACTAAAGCTATCTGACTCTGTTGGGTACTGGAATCAACGCAACAGTCAGTCTCAGAATTATGTATTTTGTAATGTTATTGTCCAGCAGCAAGCGACTAGGCTGAAGAGAAAGCATATCTATCCAACATTCTCTCATTACTAAGATACCGAACCTGTAATTATCAAGGTATAAACGGTGACTTAAGTTCTTAGTAATTACAGAGGTCCCAGCCGCTTCCAAAGCTGTTCCTCTTAGGTATCAGTGGGTCATTTCAAAGTAGCTGGAAGAAGAAAGAAACCCACAGATGACTGAACGGAGGGACGACTGCCTTGCAGAAAAGAGCCGGTGAAGATAACAGCCTGTCTAGGGACCGCGGCTGTGAATTATCACCAACTAAAAGTATCAAGATGCGGTTGGGAGCCGGCTGTGTTTTTGATCCAGAAACCCCACTACCAGTCACTCATTTTAAAGTGGCTCTGACTAAGCAAAGTGAGTACCTACCACTCCCTAGCTGGATGCTCCATCAGGTGCAGTTTTAAGGAGTTAGGGCGGAGGGTGTCTCACCGTGGTAGAGAGGTGCTGAGCTGGAGACGGGGTAATGATGGAATGACCTCCACCATACAGCCACTGGTCCTCACACTGGGTAGACCATCCAGGAGACAGTCACTGGTCACACCAAACACTGACGTGTGGTAGCCTACAGACAAAAAAAAAACTAAGGACTAACAAGCACTGCAATAACTTTTCTCCATTATATGAAGGGTGACATTGAGAACACACTTATAAAGGATTTCTACCCAACCATCCTCTGTTCAAAAGAGTCTAACCTATTAATGAAATATAAATGGGAGAAACAGAGCTGTGAGTCTTGGTTGGTTTATAGTTGGGGCTCCTGTTGTGACATCAGAAAGGTTTACAACACAATCTGAGACCCTCCTCTATTAACCACACACACACACAATTAACCCCCACCCCATCCTCTGGAGAAAGACAATCAAGTCCCTTGTCTTAACCATGGGGACAAAATTATAGGCAATTACTGTGGTGCAAGATTAAGACTCAATGACTATGTAGATCATAGGAATTAAAGCTACACTAATATCCCAAGCTACTGAGGTTAACTGAAAGCTGAGATTAACTGACATGTCTCTTTGTCCTCGTTTAACCTGTTTATAAATGGAGGCAGAGAACATGGGATCTTTCTGCCGGTCGTCAAGGCACACATCAATGTTTTTACATTTTAGTGAAAAATCTGCACATGATTTGTCCAAAAATGACTGATAATTTAATCAAAAGAACGCCTATTAATAACCAATCTTTGTATTTCGTAAAAGTAAGTTGTCAGGGAGGAAGCCATTTCCATTTCAATGATGCTCTTTCCTGTATAAGCAGTGTTGATTTGTAAGGGTAAAGTTGTGCTGAACTCACCGTTGACGTTGATGTTGCCTGCGGTTCGTGGGACCCCCACCAGGGTGACGGGATACAGTCCAGACTCCGCAGGGAGAGACAGGGCAGCAGGCAGGGACTCAAACTCCACGCCTGACGTCAGCAAACCCTGGACAGGACAGAGGACAACAGATCAGTCAGAGAAATTACGCTTTAAATCAGGTTACCATTGAGCATAATTCATAAAACTAATAGTGACTATACTTAGTTTTTCAATAAAATTAGAATACAAAATTCTTGCAACCAATAGAATGTTATATATATGGGGATACAACCATCCCAGCTCTGCAGATTTGGCAGGGAAGAGACAGAATCATTAGATCATTTGTTTTGGTACTGTCCATATGTAGCTTGTTTTTGGTCGCAGGTTCAGGAATGACTGAAGAATTGCAACATTTACCTGGAGCTAACTCTGCAAATAGCACTGCTGGGTGATTTGAAAAATAGTCAATCGATCAATAATATGAAAATACTCTTAGCAAAAATTATATCTTTAATTTACAATCTGTAGAATCTGTGAGAATAGAAAGGTTCAGAACTTTTGTGAAACATCACAGCACAGTTGAAAAATATATGGCAAATAGAAATCAAAACTGGATGGTGTTCAGAGACAGATGGGAGGGGTTCAGTGGACCTGAAGGACGGGACTAAAAACAAACAAAAGATAACTATGGTAAAATATACAGTGTCTGTAAAATGTATATAGTATATATAAACTGGAAGTAGAAGCCTAAGTGTTGTTGTCATCCATTAGTTTGCTCCAATTAGGGGAGGGGGGGTAGTGTTAGGGGGAAATAATAAAGGAACATATATAAATAGTATATATACAGTACCAGTCAAGTCTTGACACACCTACTCATTCAAGGGTTTTTCTTTATTTTTACTGTTTTCTACATCCTAGAATAATAGTGAATACATCAAAACTATGAAATAACACATATGGAATCACATAGTAACCAAAAGAGTGTTAAATCAAAATATATTTGAGATTCTTCAAAGTAGCCACCCTTTGCCTTGATGACAGCTTTGCACACTCTTGGCATTCTCTCAATCAGCTTCATGAAGTAGACAGCTGGAATGCATTTCAAATAACAGGTGTGCCTTGTTAAAAGTTCATTCATTTTTCCTTCTTAATGCATTTGAGTCAATCAGTTGTGTTGTGATAAGATGGCGCCGATGAGGATAGCTGACGTTGTACATGCTCCTAATCAACTGTGCTTATTTGTTTGTTTTTTTGAGTTGTTTGTAACTTATTTTTTAACTTATTTTGTGAATAATGTTGATGGTACCATCTCTTATGATCAAAAATAACTTCTGGACATCAGAACAGTGATTACTCACCTCGAACTGGAAGAAGCTTTTTCCTTTAACAAGTCCGACGAGAAGGATATACTGCTTTCCCGGGAACAGGGCCAAATCAACGTCATTTGCGTGAAGAAAAGACGGAGGAAAATGGAGCGCAGGTCGGGCTGCCTTCTGAGAAACCGTACGCGAGCGAGTAAACTCCCACTGCCATCCGTTTTACTGACTAACGTGCAATCATTGGAAAATAAAATGTATGCGCTATGATTAAGATTATCCTACCAATGGGAGACTAAAAACTGTAATATCTTATGTTTCACCGAGTCGTGGCTGAATGACGGCACGGATCACATAGAGCTGGCGGGATATTACATGCACCGGCAGAACAGAGAAGCTACGTCTGGTAAGACGAGGGGTGGGGGTATGTGTTTATTTGTCAATAACAGCTGGTGCGCGATGTCTAACGTTAAAGAAGCCTCGAGGTACAGTATTGCCCTCCTGAGGTAGAGTACCTTATGATAAGCTGAAGACCACACTATGTACCAAGAGAGTTCTCATCTATATTATTCGTAGCCGTCTATTTACAACCACAGACTGATGCTGGCACTAATAACGCACTCAACCAACTCAAAAAGGCCATAAGAGAACAAGAAAATGCTCATCCAGAAGCGGCTCTCCTAGTGGCCGGGGACTTTAATGCAGGCAAACTTAAATCAGTTTTACAAACTTTTTACCAGCATGTCACATGTGCAACCAGAGGAAAAAAACCTCAAGACCACCTTTACTCCACACACAGAGATGCATATAAAGCTCTCCTCCACCCTCCATTTAGCAAATCTGACCATCTGCAAATCTGCTTACAAGCAAACACTAAAGCAGGAAGTACCAGTGACTCGCTCAATACGGAAGTGGTCAGATGATGCGGATGCTACTCTACAGTACTGTTTTGCTAGCACAGACTGGAATATGTTCCGGGAATCATACAATGGGATTGAGGAGTATAGCACATCAGTCACCGGCTTCATGAATAAGTGCATCGACAACGTCGTCCCCACAGTGACCGTGCGTAAATATCACAACCAAAAGCCATGGATTACATGCAACATCCGCATCTAGCATATAGCTCTTGAAAAATATTAGGGCCTACAAACGGAAACCCAGACGCGAGCTGCCCAGAGACGCGAGCCTACAAGACGAGCTAGGTGTATTTTATGCTTGCTTCGAGGCAAGCAACACTGAAGCATGCACGAAAGCACCAGCTGTTCTGGATGATTCTGTGATAACGCTCTCTGTAGTCGATGTGAGCAAGACCTTTAAACAGGTCAACATTCACAAAGCTGTGGGGCCAGACAGTCAGGATGTGTACTAAAAGCCTGTGCGGACCAACTAGCAAGTGTCTTCACTGACATTTTCAACCTCTCCCTGACCAATTCTGTAATACCTACATGTTTCAAGCAGACCACCATAGTCCCTGTGCCCAAGGAAGCGAAGGTCATCTGCCTAAATGATTACCGCCCCGTAGCACTCAAATTGGTAGCCATGAAGTGCTTTGAAAGGCTGGTCATGGCTCACATCAACAGCATCCTCCCGATATCCTAGACCCACTCCAATTTGCATACCGCCCCAACAGATCCACAGATGACGCAATCTCAATCGCATTCCACACTACCCTTTCCCACCTGGACAAAAGGAACAATCGACGTGAGAATGCTGTTCATTGACTACAGCTCAGCATTCAACACCATAGTGCCCACGAAACTCATCACTAAGCTAAGGACCCTGGGACTAAACACCTCCCTCTGAAATTGGATCCTAGACTTCCTGACGGGCCACGCCCCAGGTGGTAAGGGTAGGCAACAACACATCTGCAATGCTGATCCTCAACACTGGGGCCCCTCATGGATGTATACTTAGTCCCCACCTGTACTCCCTGTTCACCCTTGACTGCGTGGTCAAACATGACTCCAACACCATCATTAAGTTTGCTGACGACACAACAGTGGTAGGCTTGATCACCGACAACGATGAGACGGCCTATAGGGAGGAGGTCAGAGAACTGGCATTGTGGTGCCAGGACAACAACCTCTTGTGGACTACAGGAAATGGAGGGGGCTGTAGTGGAGCGTGTCTTAGCCAAATACATTTAAACTCAGTTTTTCACAATTCCTGACAATTAATCCTAGTAGAAATTCCCTGTCTTAGGTCAGTTAGGATCACCACTCCATTATAAGAATGTGAAATGTCAGAATAATAGTAGAGCGAATTATTTATTTCAGCTTTTATTTCTTTCATCACATTCCCAGTGGGTCAGAAGTTTACATACACTCAATTAGTATTTGGTAGCATAACCTTTAAATTGTTTAACTTGGGTCAAATCTTTTGGGTAGCCTTCCAAAAGCTTCCCACAATAAGTTGGGTGAATTTTGGCCCATTCCTCCTGACAGAGCTGGTGTAACAGTCAGGTTTGTAGGCCTCCTTGCTCTCACACGCTTTTTCAGTTCTGCCCACAATTTTCTAAAGGATTGAGGTCAGGGCTTTGTGATGGCCACTCCAATACCTTGACTTTCTCGTCCTTAAGCCATTTTGCCACAACTTTGGAAGAGACGCTTGGGGTCATTGTCCATTTGGAAGACCCATTTGCGACCAAGCTTTAACTTCCTGACTGATGTCTTGAGATGTTGCTTCAATATATCCACATACTTTTCCTTCCTCATCATGCTATCTATTTTGTGAAGTGCACCAGTCCCTCCTGCAGCAAAGCACCCCCACAATATGATGCTGCCACTCCCGTGCTTCACTGTTGGGATGGTGTTCTTCGGTTTGCAAGCCTCCCCCTTTTTCCTCCAAACATAATGATGATCAGTATGGCCAAACAGTTCTATTTTTGTTTCATCAGACCAGAGGATATTTCTCCAAAAAGTACAATCTTTGTCCACATGTGCAGTTGCAAACAGTAGTCCGGCTTTTTTATGACGGTTTTGGAGCTGTGGCTTCTTCCTTGTTGAGCAGCCTTTCAGGTTATGTCGATATAGGACTTGTTTTACTGTGGATATAGATACTGTTGCACTCGTTTCCTCCAGCATCTTCATAAGGTCTTTTGCTATTGTCCTGGAATTGATTTGTACTTTAAGCACCATAGTACATTCATCTCTAGGAGACAGAACGTGTCTCCTTCCTGAGATGTATGACAGCTGCGTGGTCCCATGGTGTTTATACTTGCGTACTACTGTTTGCACAGATGAACGTGGTACCTTCAGGCATTTGGAAATTGTTCCCAAGGATGAACCAGACTTGTGGAGGTCTACAATTTTTATTCTGAGGTCTTGGCTGATTTCTTTGGATTTTCCCATGATGTCAAGCAAAGAGGCACCGAGTTTGAAGGTAGGCCTTGAAATACATCCACAGGTACACCTCCAATTGACTCAAATTATGTCAATTAGCCTATCAGAAGCTTCTAAAGCCATGACATAATTTTCTGGAATTTTCCAAGCTGTTGAAAGGCACAGTCAACTTAGTGTATGTAAACTTCTGACCCACTGGAATTGTGATACAGTGAATTATAAGTGAAATAATCTGTCTTTAAACAATTGTTGGAAACATGACTTGTCATGCACAAAGTAGATGTCCTAACCGACTTGCCAAAACTATAGTTTACTAACAATACATTTGTGGTGGTTGAAAAACGAGTTTTAATGACTCAAACCTAAGTGTATGTAAACTTCCAACTTCAACTGTACACACATACATATACACACACACACACACACACACACACACACACACACACACACACATTTATATATATATATATATATATATTCATGAGATACAATGCAGTTGTTCATTAAAATGTATGCCATCAGCGGAGCTTCATTAAAATGACTTGATACTATGTTATCGAAGAGTGTCAAATGATTCTACTTCAAATTCGGGCCCTATTAATAAAACACAAACAGAGACTGAGCATGAAGCAACGGTTAAACTGGAACACCAGGACATCTAAGTCGCTAAAATGATCATAAAACCTGTCAATGTAACGTAGTGTCACAACTGACTTGATTACAGTTCAATTTACTTTGAAACTAAATCAAGTGGATCTAATGAATCAGATTCCACTGTTCTAATGTGACATGATGAGAGAAACCCCATAATTGTCCCAGTGCCGTAGTGGGTGGCAGTTGTTTCCACTGCTCCCTGTAATGTTCCTATCAGAACTGCAGATGAAGGAATGGAGGAGGAGAGGAAGCAACTTTAGAGTATTGAAACCCAACCCCACAGAAGTTTCCAGAGATCCCGGTAATCAATCATGGTAATCTAATATAGCCCGATATCACAAAGCAGTGTCTCCCAAGTCCGGTCCTTGAGTAGCCCCAACGTTTTCATTGCGGCCCCGGACAAGCACACCGGATTCTACTGGTCAACTAATCATCAAGCCCCTGACAAGTTGAATGAGGTGTGTTTATCCAGGGCTACAGCAAAAAGATGTACGGTTGGGGGTACTGGAGGACCGGAGTTGGGAAACACTTAAAGGATAGGAGAGGAAACCCCGTAAGAGTATTGAAACCCAGCCTCTCAGTGAGCTGGTGGGAGGGAGGTTGTCTCAGGCGTCAGTACCAGAGTGCTCTGATGGGAGGAAGGGTTAGTGAGAGTAGTTACCAGTGTTCCCTGTAATCCATCATCCTAATCTAGCCCTGATATCCTGGAGCCCAAGCAGGCACCGCCATCTCCCACGGAGAAAATTGCTCTTGTTCTCACCGTGAGAGAGAGAGAGGAGGAAACTAGAAAAACACACACACACACAAACAGTGTAAATTGAAGGCTGTCTGCTCTGCTGTAGGAGGAGAGATGGGAAATGAGTCCTACACAGTAACACAGTAGGGGAGATCGGGAGGTTCGACTATCTCAGAGAGGAATATGCTAGTGTAACATTTTTATCAGTTATACAGGTGGTCAAATGCACATCACATCTCGTCTCTGGTCATGAGGCTGGCTGGGTGACGCCATGGAGAAGACCATTATCATATACATGTCTCCAGTCATCGAGAGCCTCTGTGGCGGCGTGACAGTTATTTACAAAGCCATCCCTCTTGCTACTTTAGAGAGAGAATAAAGATTACACCCCTTTATTGGAAAACAAATATCAAACTTAACCTATTGGAAATAACTCATTTGCATCCATTCTTGAAAAGGTTAATTAGCCCGACTCGCTATTGTTAACGACCTGCTGGGGTGTGTGTGTGTGTGTGTGTGTGTGTGTGTGTGTGTGTGTGTGTGTGTGTGGTTAGCCTGATCATGGTTCAGTAACCTAATAGTTCTCTCATCGTCACCGCATCATGTACAGTACCAGTCAACAGTTTGGACAAACCTACTCATTCAAGGGTTATTCTTTATATTTTCTACATTGTACAGTCGTGGCCAAAGGTTTTGAGAATGACACAAATATTAATTTCCACAAAGTTTGCTGCTTCAGTGTCTTTAGATATTTTTGTCAGATGTTACTATGGAATACTGAAGTATAATTACAAGCATTTCATAAGTGTCAAAGGCTTTTATTGACAATTACATGAAGTTGATGCAAAGAGTCAATATTTGCAATGTTGACCCTTCTTTTTCAAGACCTCTGCAATCCGCCCTGGCAGGCTGTCAATTAACTTCTGGGCCACATCCTGACTGATGGCAGCCCATTCTTGCATAATCAATGCTTGGAGTTTGTCAGAATTTGTGGGGTTTTGTTTGTCCACCCGCCTCTTGAGGATTGACCACAAGTTCTCAATGGGATTAAGGTTTGGAGAGTTTCCTGGCCATGGATCCAAAATATCGATGTTTTGTTCCCCGAGCCACTTAGTTATCACTTTTGCCTTATGGCAAGGTGCTCCATCATGCTGGAAAAGGCATTGTTCGTCACCAAACTGTTCCTGGATGGTTGGGAGAAGTTGCTCTCGGAGGATGTGTTGGTACCAGTCTTTATTCATGGCTGTGTTCTTAGGCAAAATTGTGAGTGAGCCCAGTCCCTTGGCTGAGAAGCAACCCCACACATGAATGGTCTTAGGATGCTTTACTGTTGGCATGACACAGGACTGATGGTAGCGCTCACCTTGTCTTCTCCGGACAATCTTTTTTCCGGATGCTCCAAACAATCAGAAAGGGGATTCATCAGAGAAAATCCCCTCCATCTATCTCCTCCACCTATCTCCTCCACCTATCCCCTCCACCTATCTCCTCCATGGTTCCTGCATTAGGCGAGGAACACTCAGCAGCAGCCTGCCTGTCGCTGCCATCAACAGACCTGGGTTCAAATACTATTGTATTTCTTTCATAGACTTTCACAGTCTGATTGAGGTTGCCTGGAGTGACAGATGAACAGGGATTGCACTTGTGGGACTATTCCATTGGTTTCATTGTGCCAGGAATGCTCTATCAAGCGCAGCTAAAGTACTGAAAATAAAAGATTTTGTGTGAACTCAGGTCGGGTCAAGTCAGTTCATGATGAACACCATAGTTTGTGTTTAGGCCAAGTCACCCTGCATGCCACCTGTACTGTATCACATAACACCTAAGGCTGCCAGCTGCCATGGAAGTAGAACGGGACGGGGTCTCTGTCTCCATCTGTGCTTCCATCTATCCATCCGCAGGTGGGGAGTCAGGGGCTAATGATGTGTGTGTGTGTGTGTGTGTGTGTGTGTGTGTGTGTGTGTGTGTGTGTGTGTGTGTGTGTGTGTGTGTGTGTGTGTGTGTCTCTTCACTGGCTAAGTGACAGTTTTAGGACCCCCTCGACAGCAAAGAAAATAATCCCTCATCGCGGTTTGACCTTCCACTCTCCTGACACTTCAACACACGTGTTTTAAACACACATAGACACACACACACAGAGACACTTCATTCTGCTCCGACATGCCAGAGGATGATAATTACCCAGGCCCATCCAGGTACATACAGCAACACCTTGGACATGACAGGCCCTAGGGTTCCTGTCATTGTGCACAGTCAGACATTAAACACACACACACACACACACACACACGCCCTTCCATGGCCATTTGCGCTCTGGTGTCCAATTAAGGGCTGCATCAGTTTCAGGCACACAGCGAGCAGCGCCTCGTGACGGTACAGTACGGCTGTTGTGCTTGTGTGTGTGTGTGTGTGTGTGCATGTAGACAGACAGAGGCAGATGATTGTTGTGCGTCTCAATGCAGTCTGTGCCACATCAGTGCATCTGTAAAGAAACACTTCCATCATCGAGTAGCAAAGCGGTTTGATTCAACAATCAAATGCATGAGTGATCCTGAGAGAGAGAGCTTGAACCACACAGCGATATCAAGAAAGACAATACAAGTGTGTGTGACTGAGTGCAAGCATCAGAGAGAGAGAGAGAGAGAGAGAGAGAGAGAGAGAGAGAGAGAGAGAGAGAGAGAGAGAGAGAGAGAGAGAGAGAGAGAGAGAGAGTCCATTTCCTCTCATTACCTTATTAGCGACAGTGTGGATAAATAGCATGGGGACTATGAACCGCAATAACACCACATGGGTTAACTCCTCCTACATTGTTCCAGTACACTTAGTGTCAGCAGAGAAGGATGGCCCAGTTTGTTCTGGACCTGTCCTGTACCATTATGACTGCATCTAAGTGTCCGAACAGGGCTTTTAGCTAGACTTTAATGAGGTCATCAAAGATAACTGCAAGACATTATCACTGTTGAATGGCTTGTCCCTGATGTGATGAGGGTAGTTTATTTTACCCCGAGGGGCCCTGACAACTCCTTTTCAGGGACTTTTACTAAGTTGTGGTGTTGTTGTAGTATCCAGAAGTAATGCTTCCCTCACCATGTGCTCCACGCGGAGTTCAAAGGGCATGGGGTTGTAGACCATCAGCTGGACCTCACACACATCTCCCTGGACCCACCGGAACTCTGAGGATGTAGAACAATACATCAGAGGAACTGATGCATTACATGTCTGAGCAACAAATGTACATGCAACACACAGACAAATATGAGATCAAGTACGTATCGCTCGAAGCCACAGCCTCCGGCAGATATCTATTGTGTCAGCATACAGTAGGTTGGAATGCAGCCTACTGTCCTTTGACATAATCTTTCCCCACTGTCATCCTCTTTCGGTTCAATAAAGCCAGAAAATACCTTACAAATATATCATTAGAATTCTGTGGGTACTTGAGTAATATGTAAATAGAATTCAGCGAAGTGGAAATAATATTGAACGTTAAAAATGTGTTAAGTCTAAAGTTATATTTTCAATATGCCAGAGTATTTCAATTGCAATTAAAACCAACCTGTTTGATACAAATAATTACCTCATTGTGCCTCACGCACAGACAGACAAGTTAATAATTAATGACTTTAGTGAAGCAAATAAACCCAGAAAATATATAAATTGAGCTGCTGGCTCTGCAAATGTGTACATTTCATTTCGTATTCCATTTGCCCATGCAGGTGCTGTCGGTGAGAGCTGCTCAGGAGGATGTAAAGGCTGTGTCAGAGTTCAGCGTCAGGTCAGTTGACAAAACGAGGCAACCAAGTGCAAACTTTAAAGATGACCGTATTATATTACATGACTATTAGAAGACTTGGAGATGATAAGGCAAAGCATGTGCAGTGTTTCCCCTAGGGGAGTTTTCAGCAGTGTTGGAAACGGAACCGCGGGGCTTAATAGACTTCCAGTCATTGAGCCAACGATAATCCATTTAAAAGTGCCCAAAAAATGTTTTTTAAATTACATCATATTGTTTGCAGCAGTAGCAACAATTTAGCAGCAGTGGGCCACCGCTGCTAAATTAATATAGGGGAAACACTGATGTGCTATGTGATTAGTTGTATTGTATGCACTCTTCTGGTTTTACAATCTCTTTCTATTCCTTACATGAACCATTTTAGTCTCTAGCCAGTCCTTCTCAAGACCTCCTGTGGTTCTCATTACCATTGCACAGGATTGTGCTATTAGAAAGTACCTTGAAAGACCCTATAATGAGATACAAGATGGTCCCGATTCAGCAGTGTCATTTGGCAGTGGAGGAGGGATTCTGAGATGGAGATTACAATGAAACAGGTGGAAACAGCTCTGTTACCAAACACACTACAGTCTTCCATCTCCATTTTGACAGTCCAATCTCTAAACGCATTCAACTATCACACAAGAGGACCTGGCTGAGCCTAAGCCCCGAGCAACACACACACACACACAAACAAACACACACTCGCATCTCCATATTCTGAGCCCCAGACTTGGTGGGTTTACGGAGAGTAAACTAAACTACCGGCGTGCACCTTGGGAAATTAAAACTTTAGTCCGAAGCAGAAAGAAGGAGAAGCAGGAAGAAGGAGAAGCAGGAAGAAGGGTATCTCTATAATATAAATGTTCAAATGAGCCTCTCACAACCCCAGGTCTGCCTCTCAGGTATCCTCCTCACAGAGCCAATTACATGTGAAATATGCCTCTGAAAGCGCTGAGGATAGCTGAGCTGCAACCATCTCAGTTGTTTCCAAGTGGCACCCTATACCCTTTACATTGCACTTCCTCAACATGGGGCCCTGGTCAAACGTTGGGACACGCCCGAGCCTCCCTCCGTACCCAGAGGCTCCTGGCCATTCATCCATTCCAGATTGAAGAGACAGCAGAAAGGTTCAACACTTCAGAACCTCAGGGTGAATATGAAACATGTGGCGGAGTACCAGTCTCATTAGCGAACATTCCGCTCCTTGTCATTGCCAAAGAGGACCCTGTTGGAGCGAACAGAACAGAACAGAACAGGCACTGCAGATGTTGCCCGGCTCGCCTGGGAAATGGAGCATAAAACATGCGTGTGAAATAGAGTAGGATAATGAATGATGTATTAGAACAAACCATACCACCATTTATACAGTGTGTGGGTCAAATCAAAGTACAGATTTGCAGATGTTATTGCTAGGTACAGAGGGAGGCTTGTGTGTGTGTGTGTGTGTATGTGTGTGTGTGTGTGTGTATGTGTATATATATATGGATCCATCCTCTCATTGCTCTGCCACAGTCCTACACACAACCGGCTAACAGTTTCCACAATGATTCATCAGCGCTTTGTAAATAAATATTTGAGTACTTTTCCTCCCTTGAAGTTATTCCCTTTGTGTGACAGTCCCTGAAACGTTTCCCCTGGAACACTGCAGGCACACTCACACGGAGGGAATAACTACATGACATGGAATCTGTACTGTCTCTTTAATATCAAACATGACTGGAAATAACTCACACTCTAATAAGCTTTTATTGCTTTTCATTCACACTATCAAAGCTTCAGCACTGTAACAACCTGGCTGGGTATGATGAGGCCAGGGTTGGGGTCAATGCCATTTCAATTCAGGAAGAAGAGGCAGAAAGACTGAACACTTGTCTCTTTCAGTTTGCTCGTCTGTTTGTGCACCTTAGTTGAAAAGCAAGGTAGGAAAACTACAACTATCGTATTGATTTACAAAGTACTGATGAATCGGTGTGTAAACTGTTAGCCGGTTGTGTTTAGGACTGTAGTAGTCAGAGGATGGATCCATATATCCATTCATCCGCACACACACACACACACACACACACACACACACACACACACACACACACACACCAGCCATTAGGAACTATATATGTTATTGCTGGGTCGTATGTTAGAGAGGAGGCACAGTGCATTAGCAGGGGGCAAACAACCACTCCCAGTTACCTGCATTCTGACAGAGTCTAACAACCCTCACACACAAAATACATTTTCACAGTCCATTCACCTCCTTATCCCCACGTTCATACAGTGATGGAGCACAGTGTGGCAGCCTGACCTGCTATAGATGTAATGCTGTATCTATCATTACCTGCTAAGGGTGTACTGTATCTGACTACCAGCAGCCTGTTATGGACGCCCGGGCAGCCAATCCATTCATCTATTAATCAAACAGACAGCATCAACATACAGACACACAGCCAGAGGACCCACTATCAACGCTGATGTAGGCTGAGTAGTCTCTAGATGAAAGTTTTACCAGTAGAGTAAGCTTGTTGGCGTCGTTTGGAAATTGAAAATATTTCAGTAGTAGTAGGCAAACCAGGGTTCAAATACTATTTGGCATATTTGTTTTAATACTTTGAGTGTTTGCTTTAGCCTGCCCGGCGGGGTTAGCACTTTTGCAACTGTTCTATTGGTTCATTGAGGCAGGCAAGCTAAATCAAGTCCATCTGAAGTATTTGAACCCAGGTCTGCTGGTGCCACTGCCTCATCACACAGTATCCTGGAGCAGAGAGGGTTTTAGTGCTCTAATGTGAGGAGCACGACCACACTGCCTCATCACACAGTATCCTGGAGCAGAGAGGGTTTTAGTGCTCTAATGTGAGGAGCATGACCACACTGCCTCATCACACAGTATCCTGGAGCAGAGAGGGTTTTAGTGCTCTAACGTGAGGAGCACGACCACACTGCCTCATCACACAGTATCCTGGAGCAGAGAGGGTTTTAGTGCTCTAATGTGAGGAGCACGACCACACTGCCTCATCACACAGTATCCTGGAGCAGAGAGGGTTTTAGTGCTCTAACGTGAGGAGCACGACCACACTGCCTCATCACACAGTATCCTGGAGCAGAGAGGGTTTTAGTGCTCTAACGTGAGGAGCACGACCACACTGCCTCATCACACAGTATCCTGGAGTAGAGAGGGTTTTAGTGCTCTAATGTGAGGAGCACGACCACACTGCCTCATCACACAGTATCCTGGAGCAGAGAGGGTTTTAGTGCTCTAACGTGAGGAGCACGACCACACTGCCTCGTCACACAGTATCCTGGAGCAGAGAGGGTTTTAGTGCTC
The DNA here is from genome assembly GCF_901001165.1 of Salmo trutta. Lineage (NCBI taxonomy): Eukaryota > Metazoa > Chordata > Actinopteri > Salmoniformes > Salmonidae > Salmo > Salmo trutta. The sequence continues at coordinate 26,299,920 of NC_042992.1, read as the reverse complement.
TAACGTGAGGAGCACGACCACACTGCCTCGTCACACAGTAACCTGGAGCAGAGAGGGTTTTAGTGCTCTAACGTGAGGAGCACGACCTCACTGCCTCGTCACACAGTATCCTGGAGCAGAGAGGGTTTTAGTGCTCTAACGTGAGGAGCACGACCACACTGCCTCGTCACACAGTATCCTGGAGCAGAGAGGGTTTTAGTGCTCTAACGTGAGGAGCACGACCACACTGCCTCGTCACACAGTATCCTGGAGCAGAGAGGGTTTTAGTGCTCTAACGTGAGGAGCACGACCACACTGCCTCATCACACAGTATCCTGGAGCAGAGAGGGTTTTAGTGCTCTAACGTGAGGAGCACGACCACACTGCCTCATCACACAGTATCCTGGAGCAGAGAGGGTTTTAGTGCTCTAACGTGAGGAGCACGACCACACTGCCTCGTCACACAGTAACCTGGAGCAGAGAGGGTTTTAGTGCTCTAACGTGAGGAGCACGACCTCACTGCCTCGTCACACAGTATCCTGGAGCAGAGAGGGTTTTAGTGCTCTAACGTGAGGAGCACGACCACACTGCCTCATCACACAGGTCTATCTGTTGCCTAAGGATAGCAGGCTTTACATGGTTTCTCTCCGTCTCAACACAGTCCATTTCATACAACAGAAAGCAGCTACGGATTCCAGTAATGACATAAGAAAAATGACCTAAACTAACAGAGCAATTAACGTCTAAAAATGTGAGATTTGTGTGTTTCATAAAAGTAATTAAGGTAACTCTTTATTTGAAGCGCACCTACTTAAGGACTTCATAATCCATTCATAACCTATACATAACACATTCATAAGCAGTACATTAATGAGGAGTGGTTGTTTTGAGACGGTTTTAGAGTCCACTATACGTGCTGCTGTGCTGTGAGAACAAGCTCTGGCAGACTTGGATGTGGTCTGTTTCAAGTGTTGAAACAGTTCCTGTTTGAGACTCATTGCGCGCCTAATGAGACAGAGGAGATATATTACCCATCTCTCCCTCTCTCTGCTACTCATGTAGTTTACATCCTCCCCTCCCCCAGATACCCACACACACAAATCAACCGTTTTTGAAGTTGAAGCCCCCTTAATATTCAAGCTGCTTCCTAAATGTTCCAACTACCAACAGCCAGTTGGTACTACCCATCTCCTCTCTCGCTTTCTCTGGGTCTCGCCCCCCTTGGCCTTGCCCTCTCTGTCTCTCCCTTTCTGTCCCTCTCTCTCTGGGCCTTTTGCCCAGGGGCCACTTAAGACGTTCGACAGCCCAGTTAACCATCGCTTCGCAAATCACACCTGGTATTTTCTGCCAAGCATTTTTGCTATTCATAAATTCCTGAATCAATTTGGATAGCGGGCCAATTGGAGTGCCTAGACTAATACAGGAGAGGAATGTAACAAAGCTACAACATGCTAAAAATAACCATTGACAATAACAACATATACGAGAACAATTTCAACAAATCAACTTCCACTATTACTGTGTTATCCCATTCAAATCAGCAGTACACATCTTGTATAACACATTGCTGCATCCCATCTTTTCTCATTTGAAAGGAAAATTCTATGTACTAAACCAAACATTCCCACAACATGTGCTCCCAAGCCAGTCTACCATCACAGGCAACGTGTGCAAATGTGCCTGACTCCTGCCTGGAAATCTAATTAAATATAACAACAAAAACGCCCTACACACTGATGTTTATACAGAACCAAAGAGGGGTAGGTTCTCTAGCTTTGAGCATGTTCACACAAATCGCCCCCTACAGTAGCTCCACTATCGCACTGGGAGAAAATAGAACACACAATTCAATGAATGAGTTTGTTCTGAAGTGTCTATCCTATATCTGAGAGTTACACGAAAGATCAGGAAACATTTGCTAGTTTCCATATATGTCACGACTTCCGCCGAAGTCGGCTCCTCTCCTTGCTCGGGCGGCGTTCGGCGGTCGACGTCACCGGCTTTCTAGCCATCGCCGCTCCATTTCTCATATGTCCATTTGTTTTGTCTTGTTCCATACACACCTGGTTTTCATTCCATAATCACACTGCATGTATTTAGTCCTCTGTTCCCCTCCATGTCTTTGTGTGTAATTGTTTATTGTTATGTGGATATTGTCAGGCGCCATACTTTTGTTATGATCCGTGTTTTTGACACGTTTATGTTTTTATGTGCTGTCGTTTTTGGACCGGAATTAAAGTGCGCCTGTTTACTACACTCTGATCTCCTGCACCTGACTTCGCCTCCATACACACCCCCAACAATATACTTCCATACATTTGTTTGATTGGTACCGGGGGACCTTCAGACGAGTCTTGTGAGGCCTGTGGGCGTCCTAGAGCATAACAACCGAGGGGTCAGAGGGGTCATATTAGTGTGTAGCCCAAACTGTTTGCAAGCTACAGACAGAAGTTGGCAGATCGGCAGTACCGACTTCAGACGAGTCCCAAGATGCTTGTGGGGGTTGTAGAGCAAAACAGGGAACACCATCGTGTTCGTGAAAGTCTCAAACTGCTCAGACGATTTTGTGAGAAGACCGATTTTCTGGATGTCTCATGGTCTAACAAACACCGCTCTATCTCTGCCACCTTTCACCACAATCTCCATTACAGGAATCCCCTGTTTTATGGCTCAGCATCAATCTGCTTAATAGAACATTACATTTACATGACAAAGGGGAGAGTACAGCTAGGAAATAAACACACAAACACAGCATACTGCAGAATGTTAATAACTGATTCCCCAGCAGCAAAATGTGAGATAGAGAGACAAGGAGAGAGAAAGAAGAGAGAGAGACAAGGAGAGAGAAAGAAGAGAGAGAGAGAGAGAGAGGAGAGAGAGAGAGAGAGAAAGAGGAGAGAGAGAGAGAGAGAGAGAGAGAGGAGAGAGAGAGAGAGAGAGAGAAAGGGGAGAGAGAGAGAAAGAAAGAGGATGGAGAGGGAGAGAGGAGAGAAAGAGAGAAAGAGAAAACGAGAGAGACCAAGCACCAACCAGCACATTCCACTGAGCACCAACCAGCACATTCCACTGAGCACCAAGCACCACATTCCAATGAACACCAAGCACCACATTCTACTGAGCACCAAGCACCACATTCTACTGAGCACCAAGCACCACATTCTACTGAGCACCAACCAGCACATTCCACTGAGCACCAACCAGCACATTCCACTGAACACCAACCACCACATTCTACTGAGCACCAACCAGCACATTCTACTGAGCACCAACCAGCACATTCCACTGAGCATCAACCAGCACATTCCACTGAACACCAAGCACCACATTCCACTGAGCACCAACCAGCACATTCTACTGAGCACCAACCAGCACATTTCACTGAACACCAATCAGCACATTCCACTGAACACCAAGCACCACATTCTACTGAGCACCAACCAGCACATTCCACTGAGCACCAACCAGCACATTCCACTGAGCACCAACCAGCACATTCCACTGAGCACCAAGCACCACATTCCACTGAGCACCAACCAGTACATTCCACTGAGCACCAAGCACCACATTCCACTGAGCACCAAGCACCACATTCCACTGAACACCAACCAGCACATTCCACTGAGCACCAAGCACCAACCAGCACATTCCACTGAGCACCAAGCACCAATCAGCACATTCCACTGAGCACCAAGCACCAACCAGCACATTCCACTGAGAACCAAGCACCAACCAGCACATTCCACTGAGAACCAACCAGCACATTCCACTGAGCACCAACCAGCACATTCCACTGAGAACCAACCAGCACATTCCACTGAGAACCAACCAGCACATTCCACTGAGAACCAAGCACCAACCAACACATTCCACTGAGCACCAAACACCACATTCCACTGAGCACCAACCAACACATTCCACTGAGCACCAACCAGCACATTCCACTGAGCACCAACCAGCACATTCCACTGAGCACCAAGCACCAACCAGCACATCCCACTGAGAACCAAGCACCAACCAGCACATTCCACTGAGAACCAAGCACCAACCAGCACATTCCACTGAGAACCAACCAGCACATTACACTGAGAACCAACCAGCACATTCCACTGAGCACCAACCAGCACATTCCACTGAGCACCAACCAGCACATTCCACTGAGCACCAACCAGCACATTCCACTGAGCACCAACCAGCACATTCCACTGAGAACCAAGCACCAACCAGCACATTCCACTGAGCCCCAACCAGCACATTCCACTGAGAACCAACCAGCACATTCCACTAAGAACCAACCAGCACATTCCACTGAGAACCAACCAGCACATTCCACTGAGCACCAAGCACCAACCAGCACATTCCACTGAGAACCAAGCACCAACCAGCACATTCCACTGAGAACCAAGCACCAACCAGCACATTCCACTGAGAACCAAGCACCAACCAGCACATTCCACTGAGAACCAAGCACCAACCAGCACATTCCACTGAGCACCAGTGGAATTATTAGCTTTATTAGAAGCTGTTGCCACAGAAATAATACCCATCCCAGCACTGAGGAACATGCCTTCAGACTCACAGAGAGAGACAGAGACAGAAAGACAGAGAGAGAGACAGAGAGAGAGACAGAGAGACAGACAGAGAGAGAGAGAGAGAGAGAGAGACAGAGACAGAGACGAGAGAGAGAGAGAGAGAGAGAGACAGAGAGAGAGACAGAGAGAGAGACAGAGAGAGAGAGTGGCAGAGAGAGAGGAAGAGAGAGAGACGGAGACAGAGAGAGAGACGGAGACAGAGAGAGAGAGAGAGACAGAGAGAGAGAGACAGAGAGAGACAGAGAGAGACAGAGAGAGACAGAGAGGAGACAGAGAGGAGACAGAGAGAGAGAGAGACAGAGAGAGAGCAGAAACCAGAGAGAGAAGACAGAGAGAAGGGAGGAACAGAAGAGAGAGACAGAGAGAGAGAGAGGCAGAGAGAGGAAGAGAGAGGAAGAGAGACAGAGAGAGAGACAGAGAGAGACAGAGAGAGAGACAGAGACAGAGAGAGAGACAGAGGCAGAGAGAGACAGAGAGACAGAGAGAGATAGAGACAGAAAGACAGACAGAGAGAGACAGAGAGAGAGAGAGAGAGACAGAGAGAGACAGAGAGGAGACAGGTAGATAGAGATAGATAGAGAGAGAGAGGACAGAGAGAGCAGTAGAGAGAGACAGAGATGAGACAGAGAGAGAGAGATCAGAGAGGACAGAGAGAGACAGAGAGACAGAGAGAGACAGAGAGAGACAGAGAGAGAGAAACAGAGAGAGACAGAGAGACAGAGAGAGACAGAGTGAGAGAGACAGAGAGAGAAGAGAGACAGAGAGAGAGAGAGAGACAGAGAGAGACAGAGAGAGAGAGACAGAAAGGTATGTGCCCGACTCAACGACACCGTACAGAGGATATTTATGAACCAATCCATCAAGCTCTACTTGTACTCCACTCTCTGGATTTAAAGAGCTTAAGAATGACATTTTGACAACAACTTGTATCTGTCCCTCGCAAAATGAGACTTTTCTGTCTCAAACCCACGCCTACACAACTAACCAAACACCACGCCTCACACTACATCACATAGACCTCTACAGAACGTCTGACATTGCTGCTCCAATATTCAGCCAGTGTTGCATGTGTTCCATGGTAACATGTTTGAGATCACATAACACGCTGAACACGGATGTATCGGTGACAGGATGCAACAAGCTGTCGTTTCTCATCCCCAAAGATTTCCTGTCAGGTTAGGAGTAGGGGGACTGGCTCATATCTTAGCCTTGGGATGTGTTGCGTTCCTTTGGCCCTGAGTGACCAATCCCTCTTCCAGTTTCGGAATTTATTACAAAAGCGTATTCATTCAAAATTGGGGGCCTGGTAAGATAACACCAGAGAGAGAGAGAGACAGAGAGAGAGAGATACAGAGAGAGAGAGATACAGAATTAGGCCAATATCCACTAATAATAAAAACTCAAAAAAGAGCAATTAAGTTTTGGAAACATCTAAAATACAGTGACCCCCTCTCATATCATTACCAAGCCCTGCAATGCCAAGAGCTGAGCAAAGAAAAGAGTCCCCTCATCCAGCTGGTCCTGGGGCTGAGTTCACAAACCTGTTCTACTAACACACTGAAGCCTCAGGACCAGAACATCCAATCAATCAGAATAAACCAAATTACAACACAGTCAAAACAAAACTACATTGCTTATTGGGAAACACAAGCACAAACACAAAGCAAAATGCAGTGCTATATGCCCTAAATCGACAGTACACCATGGCTAAATATTTGACCATGGTTACTGATCAAAACCTTAGAAAAACCTTGACAAAGTACAGGCTCAGTGAGCACAGCCTTGCCATTGAGAAGGGTAGACACAGGAAAACCTGGCTCCCTGTAGAGGAAAGGCTGTGCAGCCACTGCATAACAGCAGAACCTGAGACGGAGCTGCATTTCCTGACAAAATGTCAAAAATATAAAACAATTAGAGAGTGTCATTTCCCAAAATTTTAAACTCTTATTCAAGGTTTCAAAGACCTCTCTGATGAGGATAGGCTACCCGTCCTGTTGGGGGAGGACGCAGAGAGCTGTGGGTTGGCAGCGCACTACATTGCTGCCTGCCATAAGATGAGGGACAGTGTCTGACAGACCAATAAACCTGCACATGTCCTCTACTGTATGATTATTGTTATTGTTGAATGTATGGTTATTCTGACCCTTGGTTATTTTGTTACTGTTGTCCCATTGACAATTTTGATTATTAATTATTTTTTATATTGTAAATATCCAAAATAAGCTTTGGCAATATGTACATTGTTACGTCATGCCAATAAAGCAAATTGAATTGAATTGACAGAGAGAAAGCCTGATAGGAGCAGCCAGGCAGGAAGCTACAACAAAATTAAACCAATGAATTATAGATAACACGGAAAGCACTTTATCTATTGAATAGATATTTAAATGTATTTGTTGTTATTTTTTCCCCTCTCGACTTGTTTGTTTATTTTCCGGTGAAGACGTGATTGTCAATCTTGTAAGTCTGGAAGCGGCGTTATTACACTGATAAATCAGGCGTGGGAGGTGATGACGCTATCCTACAACTCAGCGTCCCTGATGTTTTAGTCACACAGATACCTGTGTGCGTGTCATGTCATTGTGACACACACACAGTAATGATTCACGGTTCAATATAGCCTGCATGATGAAAGATGGCATCACACTAAGACAGGACACAACTACACTCAAAGGGAGACTACAATGAACGAACAGTGAACGGACAAAGACTGAATGGCTTTCAGTCATACTGAAAAACTCGATAACAATTCTAACAACAGCCATTGTGTTGAGTCCATCTGATTTGGCAGTGTATCAGAGAGAGTTCACACTCCTTGGATTCTGTGAGAAGCCAGAGTAGATCTCATCCTGAAAAGCCATCCATCACAATCATGAGAAAGTCTGCTAAAACTGGAGGTTTTTCAGACCCCCAAAAAAATTATAACACGTGAATGTTCAGAGAGAGTGAGAGAGAGAGAGCGAGAGAGAGCCGAGAGAGAGAGCGAGAGAGAGAGCCGAGAGAGAGAGCCGAGAGAGAGAAGAGAGCAGAGAGCCGAGAGAGAGAAGAGAGCAGAGAGAGCCGAGAGCAGAAAGAGCCGAGAGAGAGAGAGCCGAGAGAGAGAGCCGAGAGAGAGAGAGAGCGCGAGAGAGAGCGAGAGAGAGCGAGAGAGAGCGAGAGAGAGCGAGAGAGCGAGAGAGCGAGAGAGCGAGAGAGCGAGAGAGCGAGAGAGCGAGAGAGAGCGAGAGAGCGAGAGAGCGAGCGAGAGCCGAGACCGAGAGAGCGAGCCGAGAGAGCGAGAGACAAGAGAGCGAGAGAGCGAGAGAGCAGAGAGAGCAGAGAGAGAGAGAGAGCAGAGAGAGAGAGAGAGCAGAGAGAGCAGAGGCGAGTGAGCAGAGAGAGAGAGAGAGCAGAGAGAGAGAGAGCCGAGAGAGCGAGAGAGAGAGAGAAGAGAGCAGAGAGCCGAGAGAGAGAGAGCCGAGAGAGAGAGAGCCGAGAGAGAGCGAGCCGAGAGAGCGAGAGAGAGAGCGAGAGAGAGAGCGAGAGAGAGAGCGAGAGAGAGAGAGAGAGAGAGAGACGGAGAGAGAGAGCGAGAGAGAGAGAGCGAGAGACGAGAGAGCGAGAGAGAGAGAGAGCAGAGAGAGCAGAGAGAGAGAGCGAGAGAGAGAGCGAGAGAGAGAGCGAGAGAGAGAGAGAGAGAGAGAGAGAGAGAGAGAGACGGAGAGAGAGAGACGGAGAGAGAGAGCGAGAGAGAGAGAGCGAGAGAGAGAGAGCAGAGAGAGCAGAGGCGAGTGAGCAGAGAGAGAGAGAGAGCAGAGAGAGAGAGAGCCGAGAGCCGAGAGAGCGAGAGAGCCGAGAGCCGAGAGAGCGAGAGAGCGAGAGAGCGAGAGAGCGAGAGCCGAGAGAGCGAGAGCCGAGAGAGCGAGAGCCGAGAGAGCGAGAGCCGAGAGAGAGCGAGAGCCGAGAGAGAGCTGAGAGAGCGAGAAAGAGAGAGAGAGAGAGAGAGAGACAGAGATATATACACCTTACACACACTAATTAATAAACACGTCCACCAAAAACAAGACGGCAAAATCTTTGCTTGCTTTATTGACTTTAAAAAAGCATTTGATTCTATTTGGCACGAAGGGCTATTCTACAAAATTCTCCAAAGTGGGCTTGGTGGTAAGGTGTATGACTTAATAAAATGTATGCACACAGAAAACAAATGTGCAATAAAAATCAAAAACCAAAGAACATAATTATTTTCACAATGTCGAGGTGTGAGACAAGGCTGCAGTTTGAGTCCAAATCTTTTCAACATTTATATCAATGAATTAGCAGACATGTTGGACCATTCTCCAGCCCCAGGACTCACACTATTTGACACAGAGGTGAAATACCTGCTATATGCTGATGACTTGGTACTTCTATCACCAACCAAAGAAGGCCTTCAACAGAACATTAATATTCTAGAGCAATATTGCCATAATTGGGCCCTGGCAGTAAATTTCCAAAAAACGAAAATCATGATTTCCCCCCCACCAAAAAAAAACAGATGTCAGAAACACAAATATAAATTCAACCTGAACAACACCATCATTGAACACACTAAAAATTACAACTACCTTGGTCTGACCATATCTGCATCGGGAAACTTTAATATGGCAGTGAATGCACTTAAAGAAAAAGCCCGCAAAGCATTGTATGCAATAAAAATGAAATTATTCAAAATCAACATCCCAATTAGAATTTGGACGAAAATATTTCACAGTGTAATCCTACCAATAGCTCTTTACGGAAGTGAGGTTTGGGGGCCGCTCGATAAACTGGACTTTAAAATGTGGGACAAACATCCAATTGAAGCCCTACATGCAGAATTCTGTCGGAAAATCCTACAAGTCCAGAGAAATACACTAAATAATGCATGTAGGGCAGAATTGGGCCGCTTTCCAGTGATAATGAAAATACAGAAAAGATCATTAAAATTTTGACTACATCTAAATTCAAGTCCAAATTCAAGTCTGCAATTTAAAGCACTTCAAACCCAAGAGCTGAGCCCAGAAATGAGCCCTCTCAGTAGCTGGTGTTGGACCTCACGAACCAAGCTGGCACCAGCACTGCTTCAAAAGAAAGAATTCAAATAAACAAAATCATGAACCAATCAAAGGACTCATATTTACAACATTGGAAAAACGAAACTAAATCCCAAAGCTGACTAAATTCCTATCTGACCCTAAACAGCGAATATGAATTGGCTGATTATCTCTACTCTGTCAGAGATACGAAGCAGAGACAGATCCTTACCAAGTACAGGCTGAGTGACCACCTGGCAGAGACAGATCCTTACCAAGTACAGGCTGAGTGACCACCGATTGGCAATAGAAACTGGCAGACATAAAAAGACATGGCTACCCAAAGAGGAGCGTGCATGTGGTCTCTGCACGACAGGGGAGGTAGAGACGAGAGATGCACTTTCTCCTTTACTGTGAGAAATATTCCTCACTGAGAGACTCCTTATTCACAGAAATGACTACATTTATTCCAAATTTAAACTTATTAAACCCAGAGGAAAAAGTAAAAATACTCATGGGCGAAGGAGCAATGGCTCCTCTTGCAGCCAAATATGTATACTGCTCAAAAAAATAAAGGGAACACTAAAATAACACATCCTAGATCTGAATGAATGAAATAAACTTATTAAATACTTTTTTCTTTACATAGTTGAATGTGCTGACAACAAAATCACACAAAAATAATCAATGGAAATCCAATTTATCAACCCATGGAGGTCTGGATTTGGAGTCACACTCAAAATTAAAGTGGAAAACCACACTACAGGCTGATCCAACTTTGATGTAATGTCCTTAAAATAAGTCAAAATTAGGCTGTGGTGTGTGTGGCCTCCACATGCCTGTATGACCTCCCTACAACGCCTGGGCATGCTCCTGATGAGGTGGCGGATGGTCTCCTGAGGGATCTCCTCCCAGACCTGGACTAAAGCATCCGCCAACTCCTGGACAGTCTGTGGTGCAACGTGGCGTTGGTGGATGGAGCGAGACATGATGTCCCAGATGTGCTCAATTGGATTCAGGTCTGGGGAACGGGCGGGCCAGTCCATAGCATCAATGCCTTCCTCTTGCAGGAACTGCTGACACACTCCAGCCACATGAGGTCTAGCATTGTCTTGCATTAGGAGGAACCCAGGGCCAACCGCACCAGCATATGGTCTCACAAGGGGTCTGAGGATCTCATCTCGGTACCTAATGGCAGTCAGGCTACCTCTGGCGAGCACATGGAGGGCTGTGCGGCCCCCCCAAAGAAATGCCACCCCACACCATGACTGACCCACCGCCAAACCGGTCATGCTGGAGGATGTTGCAGGCAGCAGAACGTTCTCCACGGCGTCTCCAGACTCTGTCACGTCTGTCACGTGCTCAGTGTGAACCTGCTTTCATCTGTGAAGAGCACAGGGCGCCAGTGGCGAATTTGCCAATCTTGGTGTTCTCTGGCAAATGCCAAACGTCCTGCACGGTGTTGGGCTGTAAGCACAACCCCCACCTGTGGACGTCGGGCCCTCATGGAGTCTGTTTCTGACCGTTTGAGCAGACACATGCACATTTGTGGCCTGCTGGAGGTCATTTTGCAGGGCTCTGGCAGTGCTCCTCCTGCTCCTCCTTGCACAAAGGCGGAGGGTAGCGGTCCTGCTGCTGGGTTGTTGCCCTCCTACGGCCTCCTCCACGTCTCCTGATGTACTGGCCTGTCTCCTGGTAGCGCCTCCATGCTCTGGACACTACGCTGACAGACACAGCAAACCTTCTTGCCACAGCTCGCATTGATGTGCCATCCTGGATGAGCTGCACTACCTGAGCCACTTGTGTGGGTTGTAGACTCCGTCTCATGCTACCACTAGAGTGAAAGCACCGCCAGCATTCAAAAGTGACCAAAACATCAGCCAGGAAGCATAGGAACTGAGAAGTGGTCTGTGGTCACCACCTGCAGAACCACTCCTTTATTGGGGGTGTCTTGCTAATTGCCTATAATTTCCATCTGTTGTCTATTCCATTTGCACAACAGCATGTGAAATGTATTGTCAATCAGTGTTTGCTTCCTAAGCGGACAGTTTTGATTTCACAGAAGTGTGATTGACTTGGAGTTACATTGTGTTGTTTAAGTGTTCCCTTTATTTTTTTGATCAGTGTATTTGCCTGCCATAGCCTGAGGGACACTGAATAACAACATCTGCATAGTAAGCAGTAACTTACTTATTATTACTAATTATTATTGTTGTTTATCATTCCAAATATGTAGTGGTATGGGTGGTAATGGTAATGATAGCAGTTTAGTAATGGTGGTGGGTGGTAGTAGTAGTGGTATGATGATAGTAGTTGTAGTACTGATGTAATGGTGAGATGACCGTTATTAGTTTATAATTAGTTCTAGTTACATTTTCTATAGTTAGATTTTATATTTATTACATTCTACTATTGACGGTTACCATTTTACTGTTATTATGTTTGTATTTAATTTTGTATTATTATTTACTGCAATTTTATATTATATTTGTTATTGTTTATAATTTTATTACAATGTATATTGGTATACATGTTTGCTTTGGCAATATTGACACAATAGTTTTCATGCCAATAAAGCACTTGAATTTGATTTTGAAATTTGACAGAGAGAGCGAGAGAGAGAAACACAAGGAGCTCCTGGACGAGAGCCGAGAGAGCGAGAGACAGAGACAGAGAGAGAGACAGAGAGACAGAGACAGAGAGACAGAGACAGAGACAGAGACAGAGAGAGACAGAGAGAGACAGAAAAGAGACAGAAAGAGACAGAGAGAGACAGAGAGAGACAGAGAGACAGAGAGAGACAGAGAGAGACAGAGAGAGACAGAGAGAGACAGAGACAGAGAGAGAGAGAGAGAGAGACAGAGATAGAGACAGAGACAGAGACAGAGAGAGAAAAACAAGGAGCTCCTGGTTTAATTATGGCATTAGCCAAGCGTGTATAGAAGATTAATTTATTCCATCACGTTATTTATAGATGTTTTATGAAAATATTAGTAGGCTGTGGTGGCTAATTTCTGCATTACCAAATGAGAAGAGTTACAAACACACCAGTCTGAGTTAAACTACATCTTTAATACTTAAGATACTTTTGCAAAAGTAGTTGACCTTCAATAATGCACTCTCTCGAATGAACCATTGAATGAGGTAATTACACAATGGCTACAGAGATCTTTTATAGCAACGATACACCCCCTTCAACGTACATTGACAAACCACAGATACTTAGTAACAGTTCACAAAGGTTAAGTTTTGTATGACAGATATCCATAAAAACACAGCAGACAGTAACTGCTATGCCAACCTGGTTCATTGAATAGGCCAGTATCTGGTCGTCCTTAGAACTGTCCCTCCCTAGTACGGGTATAGAACAAAAACACCAGTTCATCCAATGCCATATATCAATTGTCAACTCTAGATAGTCCCATCTCAAGCAAAACCCCCTCTTGACCCCACTCCTGGACAGGCTCACTGGGGTGAGTTAGCCTCTAGGCCATATACTATCACAGGATAGGTGTGAGATCTAGAGAGGGACATACAAGGGTCCATTTACTGCCATAATCCTCCCCACAATAAAGAAAAGCAGGGAGTGACTTGCTCACAGACATTGTGGAGACAAGTCATTGGTTCCCCATTAATCACGCCATCCCTTCACATGGTTTAAGAATAAGTAAAGACACATTCCCATGAAGACAAGTCTGACCTCTCCCCTCTCTGGGCCCCAAGTGTCTGAGCCCCAGCTAAGGTAGACATGCAACTGAAAAGACACCAGAGTCCAATGGACACTTTCTAATGACAAGTACCTCAAATAGGCATATTATACTAATAAAACATCTTAATTATCTATGTTACCCAACTAATTCTGATTCAACTTCAGAAGGGGTGTGTGTGTGTGTGTGTGTGTGTGTGTGTGTGTGTGTGTGTGTGTGTGTGTGTGTGCGCCCACCTATCGTCTTGTTGCGCTCCTCTCCTCTGGTGTGCATGATGATGGGAGAGTAGATGAAGGGACTCTTGGAGGACATGATGTTTTCCAGAAGGCCTTTCTGCTTGTGGGGGCGCAGGCTGACGGGCAGATCCAACAGCTCCACTGATCTGTAGCAGGGGAGAACCAACCAATCAATCAAATGTATTTATAAAGCCCGTTTTACATCAGCAGATGTCACAAAGTGCTGTACAGAAACCCAGCCTAAAACCCCAAACAGCAAGCAGTGCAGATGCAGAAGCAAAGTGGCTAGGAAAAACTCACTAAAAAGACAGGAACCTAGTAAGAAAACCTAGACAGGAACCAGGCTCCGAGTGGGTGGCCTCTTCTGGCTGTGCCGGGTGGAGATTTAAGAGTACATGGCCATTAAGGTCAGATGGTTTGTAAAGGAATGGGAGATGGAGAAGGAGCGAAGGAGGCAGAGAGAAACATTTATCTCAACAGCCAGGTCCATTATAGATCCTGAGAGAGAAAATGAGATGGATTTTGGCATGGTGACCTGAGCCACAACCACCACACACACACACACACACACACACACACACACACACACACCTCTGTCAATCAGATGGCAGCAGAACATAAATCCTGTAGAATTGGTGAATTCTGTCCTGAGATTCTAGCCCAGGCCATTTAATGAGCAAGCACTGAAGGTGTGAATTGGAGGCTGGTGGACACAGCACTTATCACCTCTGTGAGGAGCCAGGCATTCATTCATTCATCCATCCATCCATTCATTCATCCATCTATATCTACACACAGACAAACGGTACAGACGGTCCTCCATCTCTCCTGGTGCTAGTAATGGCCCTGCCAACCCAGAAATAGGGCTAGAATTCTGAGTGGGCAGAAGTGGGCAGAACTCTGAGTTGTGTTTTAAGTGAACTTACTGTAACATAAACACTAGGCTACCTTTAAAGAACTATTTTATTCTCAATAGCGCTGAGCAATTAGTGCTTTTTGAGGTCAGTTTTACATTTGGATTATGTGGTTTGACCACTGTAACACAGAATAAACAATGAATAAAAACCATGATGGTAGTGACTTCTCATTACTGCTGATCACTTATTAACCATCATTTATTCTCTTTAA
>NC_042992.1:24773073-24893073 GCF_901001165.1 Salmo trutta | reverse complement strand
GTGAGGTGGCCTCCAGCAAGGCAAAATAAAAATGTCCATTATTAAATGTTGAAATGTAAAGGTAATTGCCAAAATAATGGAAACACTTGAGTGAATGAGGGATATAAAGTATATTGAAAGCAGGTGCTTCCACACAGTTATGATTCCTGTGTAAATTAAACAATTAACTTCCCATAATGCTTGGGGTCATGTTTAAAAATACTGGGCAGGGCCATTATCTTGGCTAATTCCCAAGCTATAGGTTGACAATGCCCCCATCCACAAACACGAGTGGTCACTGAATGGTTTGATGAGCATGAAAATGATGTAAACCATTTGCCATGGCCATCTCAGTCAACAGATCTCAAACCAATTGAACACAATGACAGATTCTGGAGTGGCGCCTGAGACTGCGTTTTCAACAACCATCAACAAAACACCAAATTATGGAATTTCTCGTGGAAGAATGGTGTCACATCCCTCCAATAGAGTTCCAGTTGCTTGTAGAATTTATACCAAGGTGCATTGAAGCTGTTCTGACTCGTGGTGGTCCAACGGTCTATTAAGATGTTTATGTTGGTGTTTCCTTTATTTTGGCAGTTACCTGTATATGAATGGCGGAAAGGCAAGCGACCATGGAGTAGCAGATAACATGTAGTACAACTGTGTGGTGTTGTGCCAGTGCAACAACCTCTCCCTCAATGTGAGCAAGACAAAGGAGCTGGTCGTGGACTACAGGAAAAGGCGGGCCGAACACACCCCCATTAACATTGACAAGGCTGTATTGGAGCGGGTCGAGAGTTTCAAGTTCCTTGGTGTCCTCATCACCAACAAACTATCATGGTCCAAACACACCAAGACAGTCGTGAAGAGGGCACGACAACACCTTTTGCCCCTCAGGAGACAGAAAAGATTTGGCATGGGTCCCCAGATCTTCAAAAAGATCTAGAGCTGCACCATCGAGAGCATTCTGACCGGTTGCATCACAGCCTGGTATGGCAACTGCTCGGCATCTGACCGTAAGGCTCTACAGAGGGTAGAGCCAAGCTTCCTGCCATCCAGGACCTATATAATAGGCGGTGTCAGAGGAAAGCCCCAAAAATTGTCAGAGACTCCAGTCACTAGAGTCATAGAGTATTTTCTCTACTACTGCACGGCAAGCGGTTCCAGAGTGCCAAGTCTAGGACCAAAAGGCTCCTTAACAGCTTCTACCCCCAAGCCATAATACTGCTGAACAATTAATCAAATGGCCACTGACTATTCACATTGTTGATTAAGGGCTTGTAAGTAAGCATTTCACGGTAAAGTCTACACTTGTTGTATTCGGCTCATGTGACAAATAAAGTTTGATTTAATTTGACATTGGCTGGGTTCCTAGCTAAATAGATTGCTTAATATGCCAGAGAGCACCGGTACACATACAGCTGTCAACCAAGGTACAGTTAGTTCCACGTTCTACTGGTGGTTGGTTGGCTGGTTGCCATTGTGTTTACATAATCAACCACTTTCGGGCACTACGACTCTTCTCCTTGTGACGTCCAACCCTGCTTCTCTGATGTGTATCCCAGCTCCACTCCCTTCATCATGCGGTAATTCTATCCGAAAGGCAATAACAACCTTCCTCTCCAATTAATGGCTCAACCACAGCCACTGTGTTCACTGTGCACTGCACACCTACCCAGATACTGCTATTATATCTGCTTTGACTTGAAAGGACAATGGGATATCATGGCCCTTGATGAAATACTATACTACACACTGAGTGTTATTCTGCTAATATAACGGCAGAGGAAAGGGTGAGAGAAGAGGAATAGGAGAGGAGAGTACAGTACTGCCAAACAGTATTTCCTGGTGGAACTTGGCCAATGATGCTGGAGTGTATAGTTTCTGGGCTAGATGTGTTGCAGCCAATAAAAAAAATATTTATACGGAAAGCTTGGCAACTATAACTGCACCATGTTTCACGAATAATACCGTGCCATGTGTGCAGTTTTGGAAGTAATATACTCCCCATTACCTGCCTAACTCCTAATTGAATGAAGTTGGACTAAGCCTGCCAAGAGGTGATAGAGAAATTCCTTCCCTAATAGGATGCATTTAGTCAAAGGCAACTCTCTGGACCACCTCATGATCAGAATCCCTGTCACACACACGCGCACACGCGCACACACACACACACACACACACACACACACACACACACACACACACACACACACACACACACACACACACACACACACACACACACCACACAAACCTCCACTCACCCATACCCCTACCCCTCCACTTACCCCTTCTTTACGACGATGACGATGGCCCCCAGCAGCAGAATAAGGACCACCAGTCCCCCAGCACAGGCCCCCAAGATCAGACCCATGTCCTCTGCATGTTGGGACACCTCCAGGGTCCTCTTATGGTCCTTACAGGCACCTACAGGGGAGAGACAACGCTGTGTTAGCCTGCTGAACTAAAGCCAGCTGAACAGACCCCTTTTATGGTCCTTACAGGCACCTACAGGGGAGAGACAACGCTGTGTTAGCCTGCTGAACTAAAGCCAGCTGAACAGACCCCTTTTATGGTCCTTACAGGCAGCTACAGAGGAGAGACAAGTTAGAGTGATAGTCTTCTGTATACCACAAGACTGTATTAGCCTGCTGAGCAAAGGCCTTGGCATTAGCTCTTAAGAACTCAGGGTTCGGGCAATCAGACTCCGATAAACAGTAAACCTAGTTAGCCGCCTCTCCCTAGTCCCCGATAAACAGTAAACCTAGTTAGCCTCCTCTCCCTAGTCCCCGATAAACAATAAACCTAGTTAGCTTCCTCTCCCTAGTCCTCGATAAACAGTAAACCTAGTTAGCCTCCTCTCCCTAGTCCCCGATAAACAGTAAACCTAGTTAGCCTCCTCTCCCTAGTCCCCGATAAACAGTAAACCTAGTTAGCCTCCTCTCCCTAGTCCCCGATAAACAGTAAACCTAGTTAGCCTCCTCTCCCTAGTCCTCGATAAACAGTAAACCTAGTTAGCCTCCTCTCCCTAGTCCTCGATAAACAGTAAACCTAGTTAGCCTCCTCTCCCTAGTCCCCGATAAACAGTAAACCTAGTTAGCCTCCTCTCCCTAGTCCCCGATAAACAGTAAACCTAGTTAGCTTCCTCTCCCTAGTCCCCGATAAACAGTAAACCTAGTTAGCTTCCTCTCCCTAGTCCCCGATAAACAATAAACCTAGTTAGCTTCCTCTCCCTAGTCCTCGATAAACAGTAAACCTAGTTAGCCTCCTCTCCCTAGTCCCCGATAAACAGTAAACCTAGTTAGCCTCCTCTCCCTAGTCCCCGATAAACAGTAAACCTAGTTAGCTTCCTCTCCCTAGTCCCCGATAAACAGTAAACCTAGTTAGCTTCCTCTCCCTAGTCCCCGATAAACAGTATACCTAGTTAGCCGAGTAAAATTAGAGTAAAATCAGGTTATTATCCCTCTCACACTGGGTATTATATCCACCTGGGTGAATACACTGGCAGAGAGGGAGGGAGGGAGGGGATATGGAGATAGGGGGGAGGGAGGGAGGGAGCGAGAGAGATGAAGAGATAATGCATGGTAGTGAAGTGCAGCTCTGCCTTTGTCATTGACTATGTTCCATAATAGCTAACAGGCTTGGATAAGGAGGAAGATTTTAAGCCGCTAACTAACCAGCAACAGTTGGTGCAGCCAGAGCGGAAAGCTGGACAGACTTGGCCTACATGTGTTTAGAAAACACACCAATTACCTCAGCTAATAGCTAGCTGGAAGTTCATTCAGTCAACCATTTTCTATGCACATATGTCACAGTCTCACAGCATTCATTGTGTCTCTGCATTTCCATCAGAGCTATAACAACATGACATCTCTCTCAAGGTGAATTTAGAGCTTCCGTGGTGTCGTTTTCCAGAAGTGTTTATTGACGACTAGAGACAGAATTGGTTGAGAATTATGATCCTGTACACCTGCGAGCATACGCTTAATTAAAAGTCTTCTCTCCGATGGGTAAACAAAAAGGAGAGTGAATGAAATCTATCTATCACTGGAGGCACGAAGCTAAAACCAATTATCTACCTATTTTCACCATCCATCCTTCTATCCTTTCAGCTGGATGTGGTCCTCTCTCCGTCAGCTCACTTACCATTAAAAACATCTCTCTTTTGCCCTCTCTCTCTCTCTTTTGCCATCTCTCTCTCATTTGCCATCTCTCTCTCTCTCTGTTTTGTTCTCTCTCTCTCAATCCCTTTCTACCAGTTAGCTACAGCACAACCAATTTGAACAGCATCCATGTTTTCTTCTCTCCCTCCCACTAAGGCATAATATTTTGTCGGCATGGTGGGTAATTTTGCCTGAGCCTTAAAAGCCTGTTCAGGAAAACAGAGTGTGGCCTGCTGAAATTTGGATTGCAGATGATTGTAGCTCTGCTGGCTAGCTGGCTCTCTCTCCAGCCTCCAAGTCCACTTTACTAATGTGTGTGTGAATCACTGTGTTCTTATTGACTCCTGCTGTAGGAAGCACGTTGCCATCCAAAAGTTTACACCACTAAAACTTT
The DNA here is from genome assembly GCF_901001165.1 of Salmo trutta. NCBI lineage: Eukaryota > Metazoa > Chordata > Actinopteri > Salmoniformes > Salmonidae > Salmo > Salmo trutta. The sequence continues at coordinate 24,888,531 of NC_042992.1, read as the reverse complement.
CTGCATGGAGGAAAGGTGGAGGGAGAGAGACAGAGAGAGAGAGTGTAAGAGGAGAGAGAATCTATGAGAGAATGTGTGTGAGAAAAAGATTAGGATGGTGGGAGGAGGAAAGAAAGGTGGTGGGACGGACAGAACACACATTTTATCTTCATCTGCCAGTGTTAGTATGTTATTAATCATATATTGTGCTGGTGTCAGCCCGGAACACCTGAGGTGTGAAACTAGTCATCTAAAGACATCAGCATGCTTCAGTTTGGCTGGCGCCTAGCCCAACTTGGCTAGCTGAACTGAACGAGTGTGCTTGCGTACTCCCTTAAATGGCCTTCGCTTAAAAAACTAGAAAAAAAAGCAGCAATAGTACTTTGTCCATTTTGAGACGCCGTCGCCAGCATACACTTCCTCAACATGTCAATAATTTTGACGTTTTTGCCTTAAGCGGCCCGTCTCTTTCCCCGTCGGTCTCCCTGCTTCACACTTGACATGAGTCCTATCCTTTCATTACGCAGTCACAGAGAGAGAGAGAGGGAGAGAGAGAGAGAGAGAGAGAGAGAGAGGGGGGGGGTGAAAGAGAGAGGGAGAGAGAGAGAGAGAGAGAGAGAGAGAGAGAGAGAGAGAGAGAGAGGGGGGGGGGTGAAAGAGAGAGAGAGAGAGAGAGAGAGAGAGGGGGGGGGGGGGTGAAAGAGAGAGGGAGAGAGAGAGGGGGGAGTGAAAGAGAGAGAGAGAGAGGGGGGGGGGTGAAAGAGGGAGAGAGGGGGGAGTGAAAGAGAGAGAGGGGAAAATAAATGTGTGAGAGGAACATGTTATATGTGTTCATGTGTGTGGGCGTGTTAGAGAGCGATAAAGAAAGGTTGTATAATGAGAGAGTGAGAGAAGAAGCTTGAGGAGGACAGACAGACAATAAGACAGCAATAAGACAGAACGAGTGTGTGTGTGTGTGTGTGTGTCTGTGTGTGTATGTGTGTGTGTGTGTGTGTGTGTGTGTGTGTGTGTGTGTGAGAGAGAGAGAGAGAAAAATAAAGAATGCCAGTGTACCCTGCCTCCTGAACCTCTCTTTCCCACCACAGAAACTGGAACAGCACCAATCTCTCCTCTCTCCCTTCCTCCCTCCACCATGCCACCTCGTCACCGCTACGTACCAAATTAAGGGTATTATAAATATGCTTCTGAGAACCCTCCTCTGTACACATACACAGCTCCTCTGCCCTGGTGGTGTGTAGTGCCAGCAGACAATGGCGACGAGAGACCCTTTGATGCTTCAAATAACAGGGTGCAGGGAGAGAGAGAGAGTAGGGAGAGGAAGGAATCCAATTTCTACAGGGCTTCCTTCTCTAGTGCGCTCTTGATGTGAGGACGCTTCAAATAACAGAGAGAATGCAGGGAGAGAGAAAGAAGGGAGAAGAAGGGATCTAATTTCTACAGGGTCTCTCTCTCCCCTCTCTCTCTCCCCTCTCTCTCTTCCCCTCTCTCTCTCTCTCTCGCTCTCTCCCCTCTCTCTCTCTCCCTCCCCTCTCTCCCCCCCCTCTCTCTCTCCCCCCCTCTCACTCGCTCTCTCCCCTCTCTCTCTCTCTCTCTCTCTCTCTCTCTCAGCTTCATCTTTCAAAACGCATCAGAGTGTCTGTAAAACATCATGAAGCATAGAACATGTAAACACTGCTTTGCCAGAAAGCATTCTTATGTAGTCTATTTCTCAAAGCCTCTCAATGATGAAGATAGAAGAAGATAGAAGGGAACGATCTGAACGTACCTTTACGGGCAATCCGGATGCAGTTCATTCTCGTCTCCTGTAACAAGAATGGGAGGTTCATTAGCATGGGATAACCACAAGCAAAAATAAAACACATCAAACATCTATTTTATAAGCATAGAACAGGTGTCAGAGTGTGTGTGTATCTGTGTGTGTCTTAGTCACCGAGTCCACCTCTGTGTGGTAAAGTGCAAACTACCTAATTAAAAAACTCAGTCAGGGAAGAAAGCAGATGACATCTAATTTTAAATGTGATTGTGAGTGACCTGTCCTCTGTTCTCATCAACAACATCCGGACCCCTGGCCCACCCAACCCATTACACACACGCCCCCCTCCTAACCCTCCACCTAGCTAGCCCATCACAGCGATACCATAGACACATTGTCAAATTAAGATTAGCACATGCTAAATCAGGTTTTATACAAGGGGGGCAATTATGCTAATCTAATTGGAGCTCTGATATTGGAGTCAGAACCCTTTCACCTCAGCGACTGCGAAATTGCCTTTTTTAATTGAAAACCTGTTCTGGGTGGATCTGTATCCACCCACCTCTTAGTCAGGGAGATAGAAGTTGTATTTACCCACAATTCACAGGTTATTACAGCCCCACCTGCTGATATATCATGTGTCATCTTGTCCTCTGTCAAGGTTGACCTGACTCTGAGACAGGACCTTTTGGCATTAAAACAGAGTGGATCCAAAATGGCACCCTATTCCCTATATAGTACATTACTTATGACCCTGGTCAAATAGAATGTTGGACTTAGCCATAGTATCCTACTGACTGCTGATGACACCTCCCTGCCTGCTATGTTCTGATGTTATTTCTAGAATGATCCTCAGATATGATGCCAATATTTCTAGCCAATATCACAGGTTGAGTGAGGTAGCTGGTAGCAGAAGATGATTACGGTTGATAACTACATTGACAGGAAATTAACCAGCAGATCCTATAGTGGACAGAAGCATTTCAAGAAGCCGCAGCTGATTACGCTGTTTAATATCTTTAATATTGCATCAATAGAGAATTGGGAAAAGGGTCAAAAGATTTGTATCAAAACTATTTAGTAGTTTTAGTAGTGTTTTGCAAGGTTGGTCTGGAAATTCTGTCAAAATATGTGTGACGGACACAGCAAAAGACTGACAGATTATATACACTCTGTGGCCAGTTTATTGGGTACACCCATCTAGTACTAGGCGAACCCCCCTTTGCCTCCATAACATACTGAATTCTCTGGGGCATGGAAATGTTGCTCAAATAATATCAATGTGCAAAGGAAAACATCCTCACACTATTACACCACCGCCACCAGCCTGTACAGTTGACACGAGGTAGGATGGGGCCATGGACTCATGCTGCTTACGCCAAATCCTGACTCTGCCGTCAGCATGACGCAACAGGAACCAGGATTTGTCGGACCAGGCAATGTTTTTCCGCTCCTCAATTATTCAGTGTTGGTGATGGCGTGCCCACTGGAGCCGCTTCTTCTTGTTTTTAGCTGATAGGAGTGGAACCTGGTTTGGTGCTCTGCGTTGTGCGTTCAGAGATGCCTTTCTGCACACCGCTGTTGTACTGCGCCGTTATTTGCCTGTTTGTGGCCCGCCTGTTAGCTTGCACATTCTTGCACACACCGATAAATCCACGATAATTGAGAATTTCAATAAGCATTTTTCTACGGCTGGCCATGCTTTACACCTGGCTACCCCTACCCCAATCAACAGCCCTGCACCCCCCACAGCAAATTGCCCAAGCCTCCCCCATTTCTCCTTCACCCAAATCCAGATAGCTGATGTTGTGAAAGAGCTGCAAAATCTGGACCCCTACAAATCAGCCAGGCTAGACAATCTGGACCCTCTCTTTCTAAAATTATCCGCCGAAATTGTTGCAACCGCTATTATTAGCCTGTTCAACCTCTCTTTCGTATCGTCTGAGATCTTCAAAGATTGGAAAGCTGCCGCGGTCATCGCCGTCTTCAAAGGGGGAGACACTCTAGACCCAAACTGCTACAGACCTATATCTATCCTACCCTGCCTTTCTAAGGTCTTCGAAAGCCAAGTTAACAAACAGATCACCGACCATTTCGAATCCCACCGTACCTTCTCCGCTATGCAATCTGGTTTCCGTACTGGTCATGGGTGCACCTCAGCCACGCTCAAGGTCTTAAACGATATCATAACCGCCATCGATAAGAGACAATACTGTGCAGCTGTATTCATCGACCTGGCCAAGGCTTTCGACTCTGTCAATCACCACATTCTTATCGGCAGACTCAACAGCCTTGGCTTCTCAAATGACTGCTTCGCCTGGTTCACCAACTACTTCTCAGACAAAGTTCAGTGTGTCAAATCAGGGGGCCTGTTGTCCAGACCTCTGGCAATCTCTATGGGGTGCCACAGGGTCCAATTCTCAGGCCGACTCTTCTCTGTATACATCAATGATGTCGCTCTTGCTGCTGGTGATTCTCTGATCCACCTCTACGCAGACTACACCATTCTGTATACTTCTGGCCCTTCTTTGGACACTGTGTTAACTAACCTCCAGACGAGCTTCAATGCCATACAACTCTCCTTCCATTGCCTCCAACTGCTCTTAAATGCAAGTAAAACTAAATGCATGCTCTTCAACCGATCGCTGCCCGCGCTTGCCCGCCCGTCCAGCATCACTACTCTGGATGGTTCTGACTTAGAATATGTGGACAACTACAAATACCTAGGTGTCTGGTTAAACTGTAAGCTCTCCTTCCAGACTCACATTAAGCATCTCCAATCCAAAATTAAATCTAGAATCAGCTTCCTATTTCGCAACAAAGCATCCTTCACTCATGCTGCCAAACATACCCTCGTAAAACTGACTATCCTACCAATCCTAGACTTCGGTGATGTCATTTACAAAATAGCCTCCAACACTCTACTCAGCAAATTGGATGCAGTCTATCACAGTACCATCCGTTTTGTCACCAAAGCCCCATATACTACCCACCACTATGACCTGTGTGCTCTCGTTGGCTGGCCCTCGCTTCATGTTCATCGCCAAACCCACTTGCTCCAGGTCACCTATAAGTCTTTGCTAGGTAAAGCCCCGCCTTATCTCAGCTCACTGGTCACCATAGCAGCACCCACCCGTAGCACACGCTCCAGCAGGTATATTTCACTGGTCACCCCCAAAGCCAATTCCTCATTTGGCCGCCTTTCCTTCTAGTTCTCTGCTGCCAATGACTGGAACGAACTGCAAAAACCACTGAAGCTGGAGACTCACATCTCCCTCACAAACTTTAAGCACCAGCTGTCAGAGCAGCTCACAGATCACTGCACCTGTAAATATCCAACTCCCTCGTCTCCATACTGTTATTTATTTTATTTATTTTGCTCCTTTGCATCCCAGTATCTCTACTTGCACACTCATCTTCTGCACATCTATCACTCCAGTGTTTAATTGCTATATTGTAATTATTTCGCCACAACGGCCTATTTATTGCCTTACCTCCCTTATCCTACCTCATTTGCACACACTGTATATAGACTTTTTCTATCCTATTATTGACTCTGTTTGTTTATTCCATGTGTAACTCTGTGTTGTTGTTTGTGTCGCACTGCTTTGCTTTATCTTGGCCAGGTCAGAGTTGTAAATGAGAACTTGTTCTCAACTAGCCTACCTGCTTAAATAAAGGTGAAATAAAAAAAATAAAAAAAAATAAAACATCTCCTTCGACCTCTCATCAACATTTTCGTCCACAGGACTGCCGCTGACTGGATGTTTTTGTTTGTTGCGCCATTCTCTGTAAACACTAGACACTGTCGTGCGTGAAAAGCCCAGGAGGCAAGCCGTTTCTGACATACTGGAACCGGCGGGCTGGACACCAGTGATCATACCATGCTCAAAGTCGCTTAGGTCACTCTTTGCCCATTCTAACATTCAATCAAACAGTAACTGAATGCCTCGATGTCCGTCTGCTTGTTTTATATAGCATGCCACGGCCACGTGACTCACTGTCTGTAGGAGTGGGTTTGTGATGTGTGTGTGATGTGTGTGTGTGTGTGTGTGGGTATGTGTCTGAGCACTTCTGTGTTTTATAAAGAACTGATTGCACCAATCTTGCTGTCTTTCAAGCTCCAGTAAAGACATCCGTCAAAGCAATTACAGTTCCATTCAGTGGCAGCAGCAGCTCTCAGAGCCATGGTTCTGGAAACCTACAGCTAATTATCCTGAATAATTGTCAAAAAATTATGTGCTTCCCCCTTTTTGCAGAGCCAGCAAATACACACACACACACACACACACACACACACACACACACACACACACACACACACACACACACACACACACACACACACACACACACACACACACACACACACACACACACACACACAAATAGAGAAGTTTTATAAACAGACTGAGATAAAATTGCTCGCAGGGCAGACAGAGAAACAATAATATACATGAATTTGAATATTCCAATCTTATGAGCTGCTTTGTCAGGATGGAATAGAGCGGTGGCTAAGAGTGCTCTAAGAGGTAGGTAAACGTACAACTATAATAACACCACAGTCATAATGAGACGCACCAAAAAAACATTTCATTGGGTATTAAGGGGGGACGGAGGAGACATTAGAACTGCAGGCCACTGATGTCAAAGGGTTCAGTATTAGCTTTAATGATCGATAGTTAAGACACACAAGAGATTGAGTCAGAGTGTGATTCAGAAGACACACACACACTAAGGGTAAGTCCTTGACCTTACAGCCAAGGGAAGTTAGTCATTCCAGCATTACAACCTATGGAACCTTCTAACCTGTAGAGATTTTTGCATCCTAGCAACCACGTAGGAAGCACGTGTTGACCAGTTCTGCCCTGGGACTCTCTCTGATGCATTTTGACCCAGGCGATTGCAGTACAACGACTGAAGACGCAGTTTCCAAACCGCCTTGGCGCACACCTTTTATTAAACACTTTTTTAATAAATATGCAGCTACCAGAGTCATATAGTCATACTGTATACATGATGCATGATATCCAACTTTCTCTGAGAGGCTGAAGCCAGGCAGACCAGACTGTAGTCATTTAGCTCCATATGGGCTTTATGATTGAAACAGCACCTGGCCCACTACTTCCTCTTTTTATCTACCATAAGTCTCATTTCAGTTTCCTCTAGGCAGCAGGCTCAGAGGGGACAGGGACAGAAAAAAAGAAAGAAAGAAAGAAAGAAAGAAAGAAAGAAAGAAAGAAAGAAAGAAAGAAAGAAAAAAAGAAAGAACGAGTCCAAAACAGCCTGAGTTTCAGAGCTGAAGTACTTCTCTCCTACAGCCACAGTTTTACCTTCTCAATTCAATAACACTTGATTTGTCCCAAAGGACTGAAGTTTAGGCTGGTCCCCTGATCTGTCCGTGCTGTCTTGCTTACTCCTATGGCATGTTTGACAAAGACTCCAGACTTGACTCAGACTTTATTGACAGGTCTATAAACTTACCCCTCTGAAGTTGCTTATAGCCTGGAAGAAGACTAGGTAGTTCTTGGAGGGGTCCAGGGGAGTGTTCCAGTAGCCGTTATAGGTGTGGTTGTCCCCTACTGTGAACGGAGTGGCCTCAGGGAGACTGGAGGGGGGAAGCTCAGCCGTGTAGTAGTGGGACTTAGACTGAGCCTCCACCTGTGACGCTGGCACAGGGAAACAGTCTGACCCGCTACCCAGCTCCCTCCTCCTCCTCCTGCTCCTCCTGACCCGCCTGGAACCGTCCTCTTCTACTACCACCACCTGGTACGCACTGCGGAGAGAAGGATGACAACAGACTGATAGGTGATAACTACGCTGGAAACAAATGGCCCTCTTAAAGGGGAAATCTGCAGTAGATACATCCATTTTTGGACTTGTAAATTAGTTATATAGATTCTTAAAGAATCCAACTTAAAAATGTCTCATGAGCTTAGTTCAACTGTCGTACCCCATCAGAACCCAAAATAAAAGGTTGTTTTACTCCAAAGTTTATAAACAAAGTAACACTCTATAGCCTCAAAACATGGTTAAGACTTTAATTTTGATATCATGGATGGTCAGTCCTTGCATCCATAGCTCGGTCTATGAATGTGAGAGTGCCAGGCCCATCTCTCAGCTTTATAACGAAACAGTGGTGGGGAGAATGCTTTATTGTTGTTTCAACTACGGATAGTCCCTTTAAGGTCAACCTTGTAAAAAAAGTTCTCAAAGACACTTCCTGATTAAATAAAAGGTGGAATAAAATAGGAAACACAAATCAAATAGCAATGACATTTATTCAAAACATTCTTGTTATACAAGTGAACATATTGATCTAGTGGTAGACATGGGTGATAGTTGTGTGAGGCCTATTACTGTGATTAGTAATGTGACTGTACCTGACTGGTGCTCCTCTGCCAAGCGCTGGTCTCAACAGCACCGTGATGGTGCTCTCTGACTCACTGAGTGGGGCTGGGACATCCTCATAGTCAAACACTGGGGCTGAGAGAGGAGGAGAGAGGGGATAGGAAGATGGAGGGGGAAGGGGAGATACAGATGGAGGTGGAGAGGGGGAAGGGAGAGTGTGGTTGTGAGAGAGAGATTGATTGATTGATTGATTGATGATGATAGAACAAGAGAGAGAAAGAGACAGAGAGAGAGATAGAACATGAGAGAGAAAGAGAGGGAGAGAGAGAGATAGAACATGAGAGAAAGAGACAGAGAGAGAGATAGAACATGAGAGAGAAAGAGACAGAGAGAGAGATAGAACATGAGAGAGAAAGAGACCGAGAGAGAGAGAAAACATGAGAGAGAAAGAAACCGAGAGAGAGAGAACATGAGAGAGAGAACATGAGAGAGAAAGAGACAAAGAGAGATAGAACATGAGAGAGAAAGAGACAGAGAGAGATAGAAAATGAGATTAAAAGAAAGAGAGAGAGAGAGATAGAAAATGAGGGAGTAAGTAACAAAACAATCATATATAACACAGGAAGTGGGATAAAACTCACTCACATAGACAGCTGCAGGACATTCCCATAATTATTCACAGGGACGATAAGAATCCCCTGTAATTACAATACATCTCACAGCCACACCCCCTTGAACAGGACTGCAGACTGGAACATACTTTGGTAAGCTCCCATCTATGGGAACACACACACATTGTGTTCCCGTCTCTGTTTACCGTTAAAAGACAATTAGCAAAGGAGCAGCCAGCCAATAAAAAACATGAGCTTTCACAGTAAAGAAAGATTATTAATAATCAGCTAAACCAACAGCCTCTGAAATGAAAGGATGCAAGACTTCACTCTCACACAGTCACACACAGTATCTGTGCATGTGCACAGGTTCCTTTCACGCTGTTCCCAGCGTGGGAGCCAGGGCACCAAAACAGCGGAGAAGTTTTGCCTCGCGCTTCAATGCTCTTAGTTGTTGTGGAAATTGTTAACTCATATCGCGGAGTCTACCTGGTGTTGTTTTTCCATTTTGGGTCAGAAGAAAAAGGGTTCTTTGGCTGTCCCCATAGGAGAACCGTTTTTTGGTTCCAGGTAGAACCCTTTTGGGTTCCATGTAAAACCCTTTCCACAAAAGGTTCTACATGGAACCCAAGTGAATGCAGGTGAAAGCTACGATCCCCTATTGGTGTCACTTGTTAAATCCACTTCAATCAGTGTTGATGAAGAGGAGGAGAGAGGTTAAAGAAGGATTTTCAAGCCTTGAGACAATTGAGACATGGATTGTGTATGTGTGCTATTCAGAGGGTGAATGGGCAAAACAAAAAATGTAAGTGCCTTTGAACGGGGTATGGTAGTAGGTGTCAGGCGCACTGGTTTGAGTGTGTCAAGAACTGCAACGCTGCTGAGTTTCACGCTCAACAGTTTCCCATGTGTACCAAAAATGGCCCACCACCCAAAGGACATACAGACAACTGTGGGAAGCATTGGAATCGACATGGGCCAGCATCCCTTGTGGAACGCTTTCGGCACCTTGTAGAGTCCATTCCCCGAATGAATTGAGACTGTTCTGAGGGCAAAAGGGGGTGCAACTCAATATTACGAAGATGTTCCTAATGTTTTGTACACTCAGTTGAGGTTAAACCCAAAAATATTAGACAGAGTAAGAGTGTAACATACACATTCATGGCTAGTACTAACTCAGTACAGAGAAACTGGAGAACGTGTGTAGTATGGCTGGATTCAATACCTTCAACCGCTGGATAGAAAACCAAGCCTTTGTAAATGTATGAATGACCGAGGTTGAAGGCTAATGAAGAGAGCACACTTTCCTTTATTGTGGTGGGTTTAAGAGGGTATGTTAGAGAAATACATGAATAGAGTTAAGTGGAAAGGCTAGAGAGAGAGGGGGGCTGAGAGAGAGATGAGACAGGTCAGAGGTGACGGTTGCAGTACTTTATCCACAGCAGCTCACAGGTCATGGGTCAAGCACTGACTGTGCTCAATAGAGAAGACCTGTACAACCACACAAAAGTGAAAGAGATGGACTGAGCCAGTGGGATTTATCCAGCCATACATGCTCCACCATGATGTTATTTCATACTTTAATGCCACCGTCTGTAATTTGTTTTACAGCCAAACTCTTCATTAATTGAAATGGTCATTGAACAGCAGTGACTATTGCAGTTTGTACATTTAAAGGGGTGGAAAAGTCACAGGTCATTAACTAGCCTCATCGTGCAATAGATTTATCTTGATTCTAGAGTGACTCACTCAACTAACTGGCCATTAATTCCCAGTAAATGTTATTATTTCTCACAAAACGGGGGAAAAAGAAGAAATGCAAATCGGACACCCAGGGGCTGCTATTGTCAGGTGCTTTAGAAAAGTTGAAAAGCTACCACACACTGTGTTTGGAAATGATCATACTGTATATTTATTTGTGTGCCAAAGTTCAGGCCTCCCGGCCTTGCTCTGACGCAGGTCGTGAGGCTAGAACATTAGTGCAAAAATAGGTATGGGATCATTCGCAAGCTCACTGTGTGGGAGAAGGGAATGTATTTTCTTTGAACAAGACCCAGGAACCCTATGCTATCCTGATGCAGTGAAAAAGAGTGAAAAATAATCTAAACATAAAGTAAGCGTTTGAAACATCTTTGTGTGGACCTATCACATTTTTGCTTACACAGAGTCAGTCCCATCTCTCAGGACAGAACAAGGAACAAGTCATCAAGTCAAACAACCCACAGCAACCCCTCTAGTCTACCCCTAGCCTCATTCTCAGCCCTAACCCTGAGGCGTCAGTCATTGCTCATTCCATAGAACCTCACCGGAGATGTTGGTGGTGATCTCAGTGAGGGCGGTTTGTCCGAAGCCCTTGGCGGTGCGAGCTCTAACAGACACCAGGTAGGTGGTGCCGGGGTGTAGGCCAGAGAACATGTGGTATGTTTCGTTCCTCAGTTTGGAAACGGTACGGCGAGGGCCTGGTACATTGATACCTGGGTCGGATGACTCGATGCCCTGGTAACTGATCTGGGGACCGGGAACAAAACACAGACAAATAGGGTCACTATGCTGTGTTGTTGTTGTTGTAGTAAGAGTATTGTTGTTCTAACAGATTTAGGAACAAGGAACAAAACACAAACCATAGAATCACAATGAGTAGTCTCTGATGACAAACTGTGAACATAAATGAATCAAAACCAGATTTGATTCCACTACCTGAGATCATTTGATAGGTGTTGTTATTGTTGTTAGTGTTATTGTTGTCGGAGGAGAGAGAGATATTTTGCTGTGGGTTGTTTCAATGTTGGGAGTCAAGCAGATATTTTACAAATGAGGTGGTGTTACTGTGTCTCTGACTGTGCCTGCCTACATTGCAGCCCAACCCACAGTGACACCATGGAGCCCAAAATGAGATCATTCCTGTTATCATCATGTGTTACTGAAGGAAGCACTCAGAACGTCTCCTCTGTCACCACACAGACAACCAACACCCCCAATTATTTCTGCTGCTGTTCTCTTCTGCTTCACTCTCCTTTCTTTTCTCAGAGATCCCGTTCTCAGTGCCTCTCTCTTCTAACGTTCCTCTCTTCTCTTCTTTCCCTCGCTCTCCTCCCCCCTCTCTCTTCTCTATCTTCTCTTCTCTAGCCACTCACCAGGCAGCTCTGACACGTCCTTGTTTCTCATTCTCCTCTCTCCTGATTCAACCGTCTATTCTCACTCCTCCATACCTCCCTTCTTTCACACACTGCCTAAATTCATCTTCCCACTTCTCATCATCTTCTCCCTATTCCTACTGCATCTTCCTTTTGCTTTCTCAACCTTCAATATCTATTCCAACAATTTCTTCCTTTCATCATTCTATCAGTCTCTCTCCATCTCACTATTTACATGTCTCATGCAGTACTTTATCCACAGCAGCTCACAGGTCATGGGTCAAGCACTGACTGTGCTCAATAGAGAAGACCTGTACAACCACACAAAAGTGAAGGAGATGGACTGAGCCAGTGGGATTTATCCAGCCATACATGCTCCACCATGATGTTATTTCATACTTTAATGCCACAGTCTGTAATTTGTTTTACAGCCAAACTCTTCATTAATTGAAATGGTCATTGAACAGCAGTGACTATTGCAGTTTGTACATTTAAAGGGGTGGAAAAGTCACAGGTCATTAACTAGCCTTATCGTGCAATAGATTTATCTTGATTCTAGAGTGACTCACTCAACTAACTGGCCATTAATTCCCAGTAAATTGTATAATTTCTCACGAAACGGGGGAAAAAGAAGAAATGCAAATCGGACACCCAGGAGTTGCTATTGTCAGGTACTTTAGAAAAGTTGAAAAGCTACCACACACTGTGTTTGGAAATTATCATACTGTATATTGTGAGGCTAAAATGCCTTCCCTGTAGCTCAGTTGGTAGAGCATGGTGTTTGCAACGCCAGGGTTGTGGGTTCGATTCTCACGGGGAGCCAGCACAGAAAAAAAAGAAAAGAAAATTATGAAATGCAATGTATGCATTCACAGAGTGACTTACAACTATGGATAAGAGCATCTGCTAAATGACTAAAATTTAAATGTAAAAATTAGTGAAAAAATAGGTATGGGATCATTCGCAAGCTCAATGTGTGGGAGAAGGGAACGCATTTTCTTTGAACAAGACCCAGGAATCCTATGCTATCCTGATGCAGTGAAAAAGTAAACATAAAGTAAGCTTTTGAAACATCTTTGCGTGGAGCTACCACGGCAAATCTGACTACGACTCCATTTTGTTGCTCCCAGCCTATCGACAGAAACTAAAACAGGAAACGCCCGTGCTCAGGTCTGTTCAACGCTTCAAGATTGCTTCGATCACATGGACTGGGATATGTTCCGGATAGCCTCAGACAACAACATTGATTTATACGTTGATTCGGTGAGCGAGTTTATTAGCAAGTGTATCGGTGATGTTGTACCCACGGTGACGATTAAAACCTTCCCCAACCAGAAATCGTGGATTAATGGCAGCATTCACGCAAAACTGAGAGCGCAAACCACTGCTTTTAATCATGGCAAGGTGACCGGAAACATGACAGAATACAAACAGTGTAGCTATTCCCTCCGCAAGGCAAACAAACAAGCTAAGCGACAGTATAGAGACAAAGTAGAGTCGCAATTCAACGGCTCAGACACGAGACGTATGTGGCAGGGTCTACAGACAATCATGGATTACAAAAAGAAAACCAGCCCCGTCGCGGACACCGACGTCTTGCTCCAAGACAAACTAAACAACTTCTTTACTCTCTTTGAGGACAATACAGTGCCACTGACACGGCCCGCTACCAAAACCTGTGGGCTCTCCTTCACCGCAGCCAACATGAGTAAAACATTTAAACGTGTTAACCCTCGCAAGGCTGCCGGCCCAGACAGCATCACTAGCCTTGTCCTCAGAGCATGCGCAGACCAGCTGGTTGGTGTGTTTACGGATATATTCAATCAATCCCTATCCCAGTCTGCTGTTCCCACATGCTTCAAGAGGGCCCCCATTGTTCCTGTTCCCAAGAAAGCTAAGGTAACTGAGCTAAACAACTATCGCCCTGTAGTACTCACTTCCGTCATCATGGAGTGCTTTGAGAGACTAGTCAAGGATCATATCATCTCCACCCTACCTGACCCCCTAGACCCACTCCAATTTGCTTACCGCCCCAATAGGTCCACAGACGACCAATCGCAATCACACTGTACACTGCCCAAACCCATCTGGACAAGAGGAATACCTATGTAAGAATGCTGTTCATCAATTACAGCTCAGCATTTAACACCATAGTACCCTCCAAACTCGTCATTAAGCTTGAGACCTTGGGTCTCGACCACGCCCTGTGCAACTGGGTCCTGGACCTTCTGACGGGCCGCCCCCAGGAGGTGAGGGTAGGAAACATCATCTCCACCCCGCTGATCCTCAAAACTGGGGCCTCACAAGGGTGTGTTCTCAGCCCTCTCCTGTACTCCCTGTTCATCCATGACTGCGTGGCCATGCATGCCTCCAACTCAATCATCAAGTTTGCAGATGACACTGCAGTGGTAGGCTTGATTACCAACAACAACGAGACGGCCTACAGGGAGGAGGTGAGGGCCCTCAGAGTGTGGTGTCAGGAAAATAACCTCACACTCAACGTCAACAAAACAAAGGAGAAGATCGTGGACTTCAGGAAACAGCAGAGGGAGCACCCCCCTATCCACATCGACGGGACAGTAGTGGAGAAGGTGGAACGTTTTAAGTTCCTCGGCGTACACATCACGGACAAACTGAAATGGTCCACCCACACAGACAGCGTGGTGAAGAAGGGAAGAAAGTTGGCTTGTCACCGCAAACACTCACAAACTTTTACAGATGCACAATCGACAGCATCCTGTCGGGCTGTATCACCGCCTGATACGGCAACTGCTCCGCCCACAACCGTAAGGCTCTCCAGGGGGTGGTGAGGTCTGCACAACACATCACCGGGGGCAAATTAACCTGTTAGGGCTAGGGGGCAGTATTTACACGGCCGGTTAAAAAACGTACCCGATTTAATCTGGTTACTACTCCTACCCAGTAACTACAATATGCATATAATTATTGGCTTTGGATAGAAAACACCCTAAAGTTTCTAAAACTGTTTGAATGGTGTCTGTGAGTATAACAGAACTCATATGGCAGGCAAAAACCTGAGAAGATTCCTTAAAGGAAGTGCCCTCTCTGACAAGATCTTGTTCTTCTTGTCTCTGTTTATTGAAGACTGAGGATCTTTGCTGTAACGTGACACTTCCTACGGCTCCCATAGGCTCTCAGAGCCCGGGAAAAAGCTGAATGATGTCATTCCAGCCCCAGGCTGAAACACATTTGCGCTTTTGGCAAGTGGCCGATAAGAGGATAATGGGCTTAGGCGCGTGCACGAGTCGATCCCGTGCTTTATTTTCTTTCGTCTATTTACCTAAACGCAGATTCCCGGTCGGAATATTATCGCTTTTTTACGAGAAAAATGGCATAAAAATTGATTTTAAACAGCGGTTGACATGCTTCGAAGTACGGTAATGGAATATTTAGAATTTTTTTGTCACGAAATGCGCCATGCTCGTAACCCTTATTTACCCTTTCGGATAGTGTCTTGAACGCACGAACAAAACGCCGCTGTTTGGATATAACTATGGATTATTTGGGACCAAACCAACATTAGTTATTGAAGTAGAAGTCCTGGGAGTGCATTCTGACGAAGAACACCAAAGGTAATCAAACTTTTCTAATAGTAAATCGGAGTTTGGTGAAGGCTAAACTTGCTGGGTGTCTAAATAGCTAGCCCTGTGATGCCGGGCTATCTACTTAGAATATTGCAAAATGTGCTTTCACCAAAAAACTATTTTAAAATCGGACATATCGAGTGCATAGAGGAGTTCTGTATCTATAATTCTTAAAATAATTGTTATGCTTTTTGTGAACGTTTATTGTGAGTAATTTAGTACATTTTTTGTAAATTCGCCGGAAGTTTGCGGGGGGTATGCTAGTTCTGAACGTCACATGCTAATGTAAAAAGCTGGTTTTTGATATAAATATGAACTTGATTGAACAAAACATGCATGTATTGTATAACATAATGTCCTAGGTGTGTCATCTGATGAAGATCATCAAAGGTTAGTGCTGTATTTAGCTGTCTTCTGGGTTTTTGTGACATTATATGCTAGCTTGAAAAATGGGTGTCTGATTATCTGCTAACCATATGTATGTGACCAATACAATTTGATTTGATTTGATTAGATTTTTGCTTACACAGAGTCAGTCCCATCACTCAGGACAAAACAAGGAACAAGTCATCAAGTCTACCCCAGCCTCATTCTATCAGTCTCTCTCCATCTCACTATTTACATGTCTTCCTTTTCAACATACTCTCTCTCTCTGTCAGAGCAGACTCCTCAGGCCCAGACCTGTCTCTGTGTGGACACCTTTCCTTCATTCAGCTGTGTCACCGCAGCCTGCCTGTAAGCTCTAAGAGTTGGCTACAGAGGCCTGTGTCGGAGGTGACCAGGGATATATATACACAAAAATGTATTATAATTAGAAGCATTTAAAGTTGCCCCCCCATGTGAAAGTGTCTCTTAGACAAATAAGTAATTATACTGCTTGTCTATATATAATTGCAGGGCTGCAGTCAGAGGCTCAGCTCGTCTCATTAGCATAGGAACATATACGGAGGCCTGAACTGGGGGCGGGGGCGGGGGGGAGAAATACATTCCCTATTAATGACCAGGGCAGATGTAAACTGTATTGCACGGGTAGGCAACTCGATTCAGATTCTGATTATTGTTGAAGAGGATTGTCGGGGGGCCGGAACATCATTTATAATAATTTGTACACTGCAAATTGACCACAACTAAGTGCAAAAAAAGACTGTATTTCAAAATAACTATCATTTAATACATTGATTACATTGAGACATGATCACATCTCTTTTTTTATTCATGGAAATACTTGAACAGATTTCCTTAATTAAATACATTTTTAGCTGAATTCCTAGTGATTTGAGTATTTTTGGACCAAAAAATCTACTAAAATTATAACAAAAACACAACAACACGGTGATCTGTGTCAAGTTGAAGGAAATTAGTGATTGAGATAAATATCAGTAAAATAAAGACAAAAATATGAATAGGGGAGAAAAAGAAAGATAGAGATCAAGATTGAGTCTGAGATAGATATGTGATCGCAAAAAGGTAGACAGACAGAAAGTTGAAGGCATGTTCCATACCTCATACTGTGTGATGACCCCATTGGGCTCCACAGGCTCCTCCCACTTAAGAAAGATCATATCGTCCAATGGAGTGAAGGTCAGTGACTCTGGGGCAACGCCACCAGGAACTGGAAGAGAAAACACAACATAAACATTCTGAGAACTCGCAGTTTATTGCATAGGGGGCCCTATGGGAAGGAAGTGATTACGGATATCTGCTTTCCAACCCTAAAGACAGGCAAATCGAATTGAGGACCAGAAGATTTGGGGAGTGTGTGCCTGCGTGGAAGATTGCATGTGTGTTTGTGTGTACATCTGAGTCTGATTGAAAGATGTCGCTGCTACAGTTCATGCAGGTTTCTTCAACTAACAAGATCCTCTAACTGTCTGGCTGTCTGTCTGGCTCTAAGGCTGTGGCTCAGATGGGTAAAGTCTAGAGCACTGCCTTGTGGCTGACAGTTAAACCTGCTCTGTCCTCTCTCTCTCTCTCTCTCTCTCTACAACAGACCTGAGAGGAACACAATGGCCGCAGTGTAATGGCAGGGCCAAGCAGGGAAATGGGCATCCAAACAAGAAACCCAACTGAGTCTGAGACTTTGTCTGAGACAGGGACTCTTGTTTTAACATGGGGATTAGGGACTAGCAGTCAATGGATCTAATAGAGGCCTGTAAAATCAGGGCATTATTATCAGGGCATTATTCACGAGGCCGTGCATATGTTGAAGACACAGTTGATAGGTTCAGGGACAGAGTTGGGAAAGTTCAACAAGCCCTAGAGATGAATAATGGCTTGTGGTTGTCTGGGACTCATGAACTCTGGGTTGAATCTGTGCATCCGTACGTGTGGGTTTGTGCCAAAAAAACAGATGTAATTTTATTAGGTCTCCCTGTAGTCTTTTTCATTATTTTCTCTTGCCCAAAGAGAGCTCTGGAAGGTGAAGATAGTGGAGAGTCTCTCTCTCTCTCTCTCCCCCTCTCCCTCCCTCTCTCTCCAAGTGCTGCTGTTCAAATGACTATGAAATATATTACATTATATTGCAGGAGCGCATTGTCCTCAAACTCATGGGAGGACCTTGCAATTTGGAGGTTTCCAAACGCAGCCAATTTCATACTCATAAAATATATTGTACTGTAACCTTGCTCGCTCTCTCTTTCTCTCTGTCTCTCTGTCTTTCTCTCTTTCTCTCCTCTCTCATGGGTGAAGAACTGCTGTGAGCAATGTTTCATTGTCTCTCTCTCTCTCCTCTCTCTCATGGGTCAAGAACTGCTGTGAGCAATGTTTCATTGCATAGTACATTTTCTCTGACCTACATCTTCAATCCATCTAGGGGAAATGTATATTAAAATGTGCTTAATCCACTGTTGTATACAGGAACGTGTTAGGAGAAAAAACAAGCAAAATAATTTCACCATTTCGCTGGTGGCCATGACTCTGACTGACTGATTAATTTTTAATCTGCTTTCATTTAAAAGGCTTATCTTCCATTTAGTTATGCTGATCCTGCTTATTTTGCAAGTCAATATGTGTTTTTTCGCCCTCTTACTGTATTTAGTCACTGGAGGCAGGATAACTTAGTGTACCCAGCACACAATCATAGTGTACCCAGCACACAATTATACAATACTTATATGCCTACTTCAAGCTACTCAGTGAGGAAAGTATAGTCGGTTGTACAACCTTGATTATATAGAAAGTAATAACAATATTTTTATATCTATCAAACCACTGTAAAAATGCCAATCAATGAATTGGGTCCTGCCACTTAAATTGGATCTGATTCCACTACTCAATACATTGTTATGTAGGTTAGTCACTGCATTGACCACTACTGGGTCCAACACTCTGGGTTTCATATCAATTACAATGCATTCTAGGTAATAAAGTCCATTCACTGTCCTCCTCGGTCTGGAAGGTGACCTCTCTGCTCATCTTCTTGCCCTAGACTATAACTTTACAATGCATGTTGGGTAATAGAGTCCACTTACTGTCCTCCTCAGTTTGAAAGGTGACCTCCCTGCTCTCCTTCTTGCCTTCTGGGTTTTCCAGCGCCAGCCGGACGTGGACGGATCGGAACGGGGGCAGGTCCCTCAGGGTGAAGTGTGATTGGTTCCTCTCCACAGAGAGACACTCCCTCACTGTGGCGTTGTTCCCTGCGCTGCCCCCTGCAGGCGTGGAGTAGCGGTAGCAGAGAGAGACAGAGTAGGTATGGCAGCGTGTCAGGTTGTAGCCCATAGGTTCCCACTGTAAGGTTAGTTGACGAGGCTGAATCTCTGTCGCTGTGAGGCCTCGCAATGCACGCATAGGCTCTGATGGAGAGATGGAGAGATGGAGGGAGGAGAGAGGGAGGGGGAGATGGAAGGGAAGAGGGGTGGGTGGGAGAACGAGCCAGAGGGAGAGAAAGAAAGAGAGAGAGACAGAGAAAGAAAGACAGTGTGAGATGGAGTGATGAAGAAAAATAGAAAGATAAGGAGAAATAGACAGACGGTTGGTTAGATGATTACTTTCTAAACTCACCACAGGAAACTGGATAAAGATTAAAAACACCCTGGAGAGACTGGGAAGAAGGGAGGAGAAGGGAGCGATGTACAACAATAACACATTATTAATATAATCTCACGCATCCTTTAATTCTTACAGAGCACAGGCTGCTCAGCTCCAGATCCAAAGGCGATGCCCTATTAGCTGAGATGATGGGATATGGAACTTGCTAATTACTGATGCCATGTGTGAGACTGGGGTGACGGTTCCCTGTGTCCCTGTCATGATGATGTCCAACAGGACCATATCTGCCAGACTGCAGTCACAGATGCTGCTAAGGTAGAACCTATTCCCTCCAATAGTGCACTACTGGGACCTGGTCAAAAGGAGAGCACTATATGCCATTTGGGATGAAGATGAGAACCCCATTAGGAAGGCTGCTCTATGAAATCATGGCTCATTATTAGATTAATCACACTACCACCCACCCAGGCTGCCCTCGCCGTCTCTGTCGGTTTGTCTGTCCAGCAGCACACCCCCTCGCAGCCCACACAAACACCACGGCAGCCGACAGACATCCAGGCCCACAGACTCAGGTTGATGAGACTAATCAAAGGGACAAGCCAGGGGCGGGAGAGAGAGGAGGGTGGACGGAGGGGTGGATGGCGTGGAGGGGTATGTCAGACTGGTTGTCAGCCCCCTTCTGGGCTCTGCTGGCTCCAGCTCATCTCCTCTCTCCTTCCATCTTCCTCCTTTTCCCTCTCGTCATAAACCATGTCAGTGAACTAACAAAGAGGACATCTTCTCACCAGGGGTCAACTGTTGTTATGAACACAATCAGCCTCGCTCTACTCCGACCTACAGGTCACACGGTGTTACAGATACAATCCCAGCATCAGGAGGGAGAGGAAGGAGGGAGGGATGGATGGATGGAGGAGAGGTCTGGCAGTGCCAGTTGGACCCATCATTGAGTCACTGTCATGGGTTAAGAGAGGTTAAAGCCTCTGACGTTTGTAGGAAGAAGCTGGGTGATACACATCTATGCCCCCAGGGGGGAGAGATGGAGGGAGGGAACGGTCTAGTCGTGTCATGTCAGGAAAAAAAATCTGCCTGTTTCCAATTTGCCCAATGTGCCTCCCCAAAAGACCAAAGATTGCAGCCAGAGATGTTGTACTCTTCTTTGTTCTCCTGCAATGAGTGAGGTAAACTGGTGACATGTCTGAAATACACACTGAGAATAATTTATTAGAATATCAGACGTTAGTATTCAAATACTAGTGTGAGCATTCATTTTTGCTAGCTAGCTAGCTTATCTAGGCTACTCCAGTCAAGACAGGCACTGTTATATGGGATGATTAACAACGTGGCTGCTACAAGTTAGGTAGTCTTGGCTGTAGCCGAGTAGCATCTCTCTCTCTGCCTCCATCTACTCGCTCCCATTTCACCGGCACGGAACCTCCACAGCTGTAGCAATAGAGCCTCAGCCTCTCCCTCGCACAGCATTGCTCAGGTTAAAAACGTAACTTTAAAAAGCACATGTATTTTGAATATCCGACAAAAATTCATGATACTATTCGAATAGTGAAATTATTTCCTACCCCGATTGCTATTCTACATCAGTTAAAACTTGAGAAGGATTCATCAAAAGCCTTCTTTCTGGGGACGTAGGTGTATTAAAACATATTCTTAAAAAAGCACCAGATTAACTGAAGGTAATTAGATGAACATGTTCTTCAGGCACGGGCTGCTGTCGTTTCCTGTTTCTAGCCCAAAACGTTCTGTGCTGGACAGGAAGAGGGGATATGAGACAGCTTGATCTAGAGCATGAGTGTCCAATCCAGCCCGCGGGTAGTTATATATATTTTACTCTATATTTATTTTATTTTATATATCTACACAGTGCATTTGGAAAGTATTCAGACATTTTGTTACTTTTACAGCCTTATTCTAAAATTAATAATAATTAAAAAAAAACATTTCCTCAATATTCTCACAATACCCCATAATAACAAAGCAAAAACAGTTTTAGGGAGAATTTTTGCAAATGTATAAACATTTTTTAACTGAAATATAACAGTTACATAAGTATTCAGACCCTTTACTCAGTACTTTGTTGAAGAACCTTCGGCAGTGATTACAGCATTGAGTCTTCTGGGGAATGATGCTACAAACTTAGCACACCTGTATTTGGGGAGTTTCTCCCATTCTACACAGATATTCTCAAGGTTAGACAGGGAGCGTCGCTGCACAGCTATTTCCAGGTCTGTCCGGAGTTGTTCGATGGGGTTCAAATCCAGGCTCTGGCTGTGCCACTCAAGGACATTCAGAGACTTGTCCCAAAGCCACTCCTGCGTTGTCTTGGCTGTGTGCTTAGGGTTGTTGTCCTGTTGGAAGGTGAACTTTCGCCCCAGTCTGTGGTCCTAAGCACTCTGGGGCAGCTTTTCATCAAGGTTCATCTTTCCCTCAATCCTGACTCTTCTCCCAGTCCCTGTCACTGAAAAACATCCCCACAGCATGACGCTGCCACCAAAATGCTTCACTGTAGGGATGGTGCCAGATTTCCTGCAGATGTGATGCATGGCATTCAGTCCAAAGAGTTAAATCTTGGTTTCATCAGACCAGAGAATCTTGTTTCTCATGGTCTGAGATTCCCTTAGGTGCCTTTTGGCAAACTCCAAGTGGGCTGTTGTGTGCCTTTTACTGAATAGTGGCTTCAATCTGGCCACTCTACCATAAAGGCCTGGAAGGTTCCAGGAACTGTGGTGCTCTGTCTGAGTGACCATCGGGGTCTTGGTCACCACACTGACCAAGGTCCTTCTACCCCTATATAGACAGGTGTGTGCCTTTCTAAATCATTTCCAATCAATTGAATTTACCACAGGTGGCCTCCAAGTTGTAGAAACATCTCAAGAATTATCAATGGAAACAGGATGGACCTGAGCTAAATTTCAAGCCTCATAGCAAAGACTCCAAATACTTATGTAAATAAGGTATTTCTGTTTTGGATTTTTTTATTCATTTGCAAACATTTCTAAAAACCTGTTTTCGCTTTGGCATTATGGGGTATTGTGTGTAGATTGATGAGGAAAATGTTTTATTTAATCATTTTAGAATAAGGCTGTAACGTAACAAAATGTGGAAAAAGTCAAGGGGTCTGAATAGTTTCCAATTGCACTGTATATATTTACAATACCAGTCAAAAGTTTGGACACACCTACTCATTCAAGGGTATTTCTTAATTTTGACTATTTTCTACATTGTAAAATAATAGTAAAGACATCACAACTATGAACTAACACATATGAAATCATGTAGTAACCAAAAAAGTGTTAAACAAATCCAAATATATTTCATATTTGAGATTCTTCAAAGTAGCCACCCTTTGCCTTAATGACAGCTGTGCACACTCTTGGCACTGTCTCAACCAGCTTTATGAGGAATGCTTTTCCAACAGTCTTTAAGGAGTTCCCACATATGCTGAGCACTTGTTGGCTGCTTTTTCTTCACTCTGCGATCCAACTCATCTCAATTGGGTTGAGGTCAGGTGATTATGGAGGCCAGGCCATCTGATGTAGCACTCCATCACTCTCCTTCTTGATCAAATTGTCCTTACGCAGCCTGGAGGTGTGTCTTGGGTCTTTGTCCTGTTGAAAAACAAATGATAGTCCCACGAAGAACAAACTAGATGGGATGGCGTATCACTGCAGAATGCCATGCAGGTTAAGTGTGCCTTGAATTCTAAATAAATCACTGACAGTGTCACCAGCAAAGCACCTCCACACCATCACACAATCAAGCCTCCTCCTCCATGCTTTACGGTGGGAAGCACACATGTGGAAATCATCCATTCAGCTACACTGCGTCTCACAAAGCCACAGCGGTTGGAACCAAAATCTTAAATTTGGACGTATCAGACCAAAGGACACAATTCCACCAGTCTAATGTCCATTGCATGTGTTTCTTGGCCCAAGCCAAGTCTCTTCTTCTTATTGTTGTCTATTAGTAATGATTTATTTTCTTTGCAGCAATTCAAACATGGCCTGATTCACGTAGTCCCCTCTGAACAGTTGATGTGGAGATGTGTGTCACTTGAACTCTGTGAAGCATTTATTTGGGCTGCAATTTCTGAGGCTGGTAACTCTAATGAACATCCTCTGCAGCAGACGTAACTCTGGGTCTTCCTTTCCTGTGGCTGTCCTCATGAGAGCCAGCTTCATCATAGCGCTTGATGGTTTTTGCGACCACAATTGAAGAAACATTCAAAGTTCTTGAAATTTTCCGCATTGACTGACCATGTCTTAAAGTAACGATGGACTGTTCTCTTTGTGGCCGTGATTGAGAGTCCCATCGGACGGCGCACAATTGGCACAGCGTCGTCCGGGTTTGACCGGTGTAGGCCGTCTGGTAAATAAAAATTTGTTCTTAACTGACTTGCCTGGTTAAATAAAGGTTAAATAAATAAAAACATTTAAAGCCTGAGCTGTTCTTGCCATAATATGGACTTGGTCTTTTACCAAATAGGGCTATCTTTTGTATACCCCCCCTAACTTGTCAGAACACAACTGATTGGCTCAAACGCATTAAGGAAACTTCTTTGGAATCGGTGTCCCTTCCATGGGACGGTTGAGCTAATGTAGGCTAATGCGATTAGCATGAGGTTGTAAGTAACAAGAAAATTTCCCGGGACATAGACTTATCTGATATTGTCAGAAAGCTTAAATTCTTGTTAACCTGTTGGGGATAGGGGGCAGTATTTGCACGGCCGGATAAAAAACGTACCCGATTTAATCTGGTTACTACTCCTGCCCAGTAACTAGAATATGCATATAATTGTTTGATTTGGATAGAAAACACCCTAAAGTTTCTAAAACTGTTTGAATGGTGTCTGTGAGTATAACAGAACTCATTTGGCAGGCCAAAACCTGAGAAGATTCCAAACAGGAAGCGCTCTCTCTGACCATTTCATGGCCTTCTTGATCATCTCTAACCAAAACAGGGGATCTCTGGCATGACGTGACATTTTCTAACGCTCCCATAGGCTCTCAGAAGGCGCCAGAAAGCTGAATGGTGGCTTTGCAGGCCCTGGCTGAAAAACATTAGCGCATTTTGTAAGTGGTCGATCTGAGGACAATGAGACTGGAGGCGTGTGCCCGAGCTGACACCATGTTTACTTTCTCTCTCTTTGAACGAAAACAACCACTCCCGGTCGGAATATTATCGCTTTTTTACAAGAAAATTGGCATAAAAATAGATTTTAAACAGCGGTTGACATGCTTCGAAGTACGGTAATGGAATATTTTGACGCGTCACCCTTATTTACCCTTTGGATAGTGTCTTGAACGCACGAACAAAACGCCGCTATTTGGATATAACTATGGATTATTTGGGACCAAACCAACATTTGTTATTGAAGTAGAAGTCCTGGGAGTGCATTCTGATGAAGAACACCAAAGGTAATCAAACTTTTCTAATAGTAAATCGGAGTTTGGTGAGTACCACACTTTGTGGGTATCAAAATAGCTAGCCTGTGATGGGCTATCTACTCAGAATATTGCAAAATGTGCTTTCACCGAAAAGCTAATTTAAAATCGGACATAGCGAGTGCACAAAGGAGTTCTGTATCTATAATTCTTAAAATAATTGTTATGTTTTTTGTGAACGTTTATCGTGAGTAATTTAGTAAATTCACCGGAAGTGTTCGGTGGGAATGCTAGTCACATGCTAGTCACATGCTAATGTAAAAAGCTGGTTTTTGATATAAATATGAACTTGATTGAACAAAACATGCATGTATTGTATAACATAATGTCCTAGGATTGTCATCTGATGAAGATCATCAAAGGTTAGTGCTGCATTTAGCTGTGGTTTGGGTTTATGTGACATTATATGCTAGCTTGAAAAATGGGTGTCTGATTATTTCTGGCTGGGTACTCTGCTGACACAATCTAATGTTTTGCTTTCGTTGTAAAGCCTTTTTGAAATCGGACAGTGTGGTTAGATTAATGAGAGTCTTGTCTTTAAAATGCTGTAAAATAGTCATATGTTTGAGAAATTGAAGTAATAGCATTTCTAAGGTATTTGAATAACGCGCCACGGGATTCCACTGGCTGTTGAGTAGGCGTCCCACTGGCCCAGAGAGGTTAATCTAACTGCACTGTCCAATTTACAGTAGCTATTACAGTGAAATAATACCATGCTATTGTTTGAGGAGAGTGCGCAATTTTGAACATGAAAAGCTATTAATAAACAAATTAGGCACATTTGGGAAGTCTTTACACAACATTTTAAACAGAAATGCAATGGTTCATTGAATCAGTCTAAAACTTTGTACATACACTGCTGCCATCCAGTGGCCGAAATGTAAATTGCACCTGGGCTGGAATAATACATCATGGCCTTTCTCTTGCATTTCAAAGATGGTGATACAAAAAAATACAAAAGAATGGTTCGTTTTTTCTTTGTATTGTCTTTTATCAGATCTATTGTGTTATATTCTCTTACATTTCCACAAACTTCAAAGTATTTCCTTTGAAATGGTACCAAGAATATGCATATCCTTGCTTCAGGGCCTGAGCTACAGGCAGTTTGATTTGAGTATGTCATTTTAGGCGGAAATTGAAAAAATGGGCGGTTAAGGAGGTTAAAAAGAAATTCCACAAATTAACTTTTAACAAGGCACACCTGTTAATCGAAATGCATTCCAGTTGACTACCTTATGAAGCTGGTTGAGAGAATGCCAAGAGTGTGCAAAGTTGTCATCAAGGCAAAGGGTGGCTACTTTGAAGAATATTAAATATAAAATACATTTTAATGTGTTTAACACTTTTTTGGTTACTACATTATTACATATGTGGTATTCTACATTGTAGAATAATAGTGAAGACATCAAAACTATGAAATAACACATATGGAATCATGTAGTAACAAAATAAAGTGTGTAAAAAAATCCAAATATATTTCAGCCAGTCAGTGTGATGTGACAAGGTAGGGTTGATATACAGAAGATAGCCCTATTTAATAAAATACCCCAAGTCCATATTATGTCAAGAACAGCTCAAATAAGCAAAGAGAAACGACAGTCCATTATTACTTTAAGACATGAAGGTCAGTCAATGCGGAACATTTCAAGAACTTTGAAAGTTTCTTCAAGTGCAGTTGGACCGCAGAGTGAAGGAAAAGCAGCCAACAAGTGCTCAGCATACAGTATATGGGAACTCCTTCAAGACTGTTGGAAAAGCATTCCAGGTGACTACCTCATGAAGCTGGTAGAGACAATGCCAAGAGTGTGCAAAGCTGTCATCAAGGCATAGGGTGGCTACTTTGAAGAATCTAAAATCTAAAATATATTTTGATTTGTTTAGCACTTTTTTGGTTACTACATGATTCCATATGTGTTATTTCATAGTTTTGATGTCTTCACATCATTCAATGTAGAAAATAGTATAAATAAAGAAAAACCCTTGAATGAGTAGGTGTGTCCAAATATTTGATTGGTACTGTATATTAGACAACAAACTCAATATGCTTTAAAATATACTTTAAAATGTATTACATACATATTACATACAGAGTGCTAAGAACCTTGGCGTGATCCTGGACAACACCCTGTCGTTCTCCACTAACATCAAGGCGGTGACCCGATCCTGTAGGTTCATGCTCTACAACATTCGCAGAGTACGACCCTGCCTCACACAGGAAGCGGCGCAGGTCCTAATCCAGGCACTTGTCATCTCCCGTCTGGATTACTGCAACTCGCTGTTGGCTGGGCTCCCTGCCTGTGCCATCAAACCCCTACAACTCATCCAGAACGCCGCAGCCCGTCTGGTGTTCAACCTTCCCAAGTTCTCTCACGTCACCCCGCTCCTCCTCTCTCTCCACTGGCTTCCAGTTGAAGCTCGCATCCGCTACAAGACCATGGTGCTTGCCTACGGAGCTGTGAGGGGAACGGCACCTCCGTACCTTCAGGCTCTGATCAGGCCCTACACCCAAACAAGGGCACTGCGTTCATCCACCTCTGGCCTGCTCGCCTCCCTACCTCTGAGGAAGCACAGTTCCCGCTCAGCCCAGTCAAAACTGTTCGCCGCTCTGGCACCCCAATGGTGGAACAATCTCCCTCACGATGCCAGGACAGCGGAGTCAATCACCACCTTCCGGAGACACCTGAAACCCCACCTCTTTAAGGAATACCTGGGATAGGATAAAGTAATCCTTCTAACCCCCCCCCCCCCCCCTTAAAGGATTTAGATGCACTATTGTAAAGTGTTTGTTCTACTGGATATTATAGGTGAATGCACCAATTTGTAAGTCGCTCTGGATAAGAGCGTCTGCTAAATGACTTAAATGTAAATGTAAATACAGTTTCTTGACTGTTCAGCTTGCTAATAATCACATTGAAAATTCCCAAAACAATGGATAGAGGACTATTTTGGTTACATTTTGACAGCACGGAAATATAACCAATATCCAGTGCGGCCCTCCGGACCTCGTTGAAGACCGAATGTGGCCCCCGGGGCAAAATGAGTTTTACACCCCTGATCTAGAGAATGTAGTGTCACTGGGGCTCTCTTTGCTCTCTCTTCCCAGATATCGAGGCTCACATCTGGGCATGGGGAGCAGACAGGAGGTGGGCGACTGGAGCCTCATGACAGGAGGGATCAGAGACTATGATAGATGACAAGGCGTCATGTCGGTCCACTTGACACATCTACAGAGAGCTGTTTCATAAAGATAAGCACTGAGTGCTGGGGAGGGTAAGTGCAGATAAGTGTGTGTGTGTGTGTGTGTGTGTGTGTCTGTGTGTGTGTGTGTGTGTGTGTGTGTGTGTGTGTGTGTGTGTGTGTGTGTGTGTGTGTGTGTGTGTGTGTGTGTGTGTGCGAGGGGGAGTTTAGCACATGTAAGTGTCGGAGAGTAGGCTGCAGGTTGTTCATTCTACTGTATAATTACATTTTTTGGTATTTTTTTATTTAACCTTTATTTAACTAGGCAAGTCAGTTAAGAACAAATTCTTATTTGTGTACCTGTCCATGCATACACACCGGCTTCTAAAGAGGCACCTACATATATATCAGCCACTGAGCACTGTAATCCACACACATCCTCTCAACCGGTGGACAGCAGGCCATTAGAGTATGTGTTTGAATGTTGTTGTCCTTCTGTTATGGAGGATGTTATTATTTGTGATCTATCAATGCCGTTCCTGAAGGGATGAATAAGGTTGAAGTGATGGAATAGAGTAGAACAGAATAGAACAGAAGCTAGGTTTGGGTTTAGACCTGTTCAACCCCTTTAACTCACCTGCACACTTGGTTCTGCTGACCAGGGGGGGTCCAGGCGCCCCTGTGCCTCCCTCCCCTGGCCGGGTTAGTAAAACACTGATACGGTACTCTGTGTCCGGCTCCAGATGCCACACCTTACAATAGAGTAGAGGAGAAACATGTTTTCTTTTATTTAGCAAAGACATGAATTGCATTTAAAATAAAATCAACAATGATGTTTTTGTAATTGAGAGTTATTTAATAACAACCTTTTTTTAAATAAGAACTTGTAATAATTCTTAACAATCAATGATTTTGCACGCACGCACGCACGCACACACACACACACACACACACACACACACACACACACACACACACACACACACACACCTTATAAGTGAGCGAGCCCACGCCATGTGTCTCCGACCATGGTGATTGGCTGGCGCGGTACTCGATCTCGCGACGGATCACGGGGCCGTCTCCCACGATGGAGTTGGTGTTGAGTTGGATGATCAGGTAGGTGGGGCCAGCCCGGAGCAGCTGGGGTGGAGCGATGGGGGTGGGGGGCACTGCCAGGGTGAAAGGGGAGAGGGGCGGGTACAGTGTTATACAGAAGAGTTTTGAGTGACTGAGTGAGTGCATGCAAGGGTAAAGTGGAGGGTTACATTTTTTTTAAATTTTACACACGGTACAGTGTGATGTTGTCATTTACAGTAGTAGAACCTTTTATCTAACACAATATACAGTTAACAAGATAACTGAGACAATGCACTAGTATTACTGTGTCTACAGTTTGTCAACTCCTCGTTTCTATCAGCAATGACATATAATGATAGAAACCCTCTATGTAACCCCGCTCATTATAAAAACACCATTGGTTGCTGTCAAATGAACAGAGATACAAATGAAATACAATGATCCATAGTTGTACGGTTGTTTACCAGTGAGACTAATTAAAACAGTACAATACAGACACGCACAGTCCATCATCACTTTGTGAATTTTTACAGAACGCAAAAAAAAAAAAATCAGAATTGCCATAGAATAAGCAATAATTATCTTCTCTCGCACAGAAAAGGGAAGTCAAGGGTTTTTCATGTTTCGTACATTTCTTGTTTTATAATTTCCCTAGTGTTATTTCTGCTCGGCTAGAGCGTTGACTCACACAATCTTTTAATCACTTTCAGATTATGATTTCCGAGAGGCACTTGAAGGGAAGGGAATGTTTAATTTTCACCATAATGAATGTGAATTATTTGCATGAGTGATTGCGTGAGTAAAGCTGCCTGTCCTTTCAGCGTTAGACAAAGAGACATACACACGCACGCACGCACGCACGCACGCACGCACGCACGCACGCACGCACGCACGCACACACACACACACACACACACACACACACACACACACACACACACACACACACACACACACACACGACCCTCATCAAGCGAGGACACCTCATTACAGCAACATGTATAGGGAAAAACAATGTTTACACAATGACACAGAGTAAATGACATATAGATGTAAGAATACATTGTTTCCACGTGTTTCCCCAATATACAGGAGAGATATGAGAGACGTTTTGTTAGTTCAGAACATATTTCCTATGTAAACTCGGCAAAAAAAGAAACGTCCCTTTTTCAGGACCCTGTCTTTCAAAGATGATTCGCAAAAATCAAACTAACTTCACAGATCTTCATTGTAAAGGGTTTAAACACTGTTTCCCATGCTTGTTCAATGAACCAAACAATTAATGAGCATGCACCTGTGGAACGGTCGTTAAGAAACTAACAGCTTACAGACGGTAGGCAATTAAGGTCACAGTTATGAAAACTTAGGACACTAAAAAAGGCCTTTCGATTGACTCTGAAAAACACCAAAAGAAATATGGCCAGGGTCCCTGCTCATCTGCGTGAACGTGCCTTAGGCATGCTGCAAGGAGGCATGAGGACTGCAGATGTGGCCAGGGCAATAAATTGTAACGTCTGTACTGTGAGACGCCTAAGACAGCGCTACAGGGAGACAGGACGGACAGTTGATTGTCCTCGCAGTGGCAGACCACGTGTAACAACACCTGCACAGGATCAGTACCTCCGAACATCACACCTGTGGAACAGGTACAGGATGGCAACTACATCCTGTACTGCCCGAGTTACACCAGGAATGCACAATCCCTCCATCAGTGCTCAGACTGTCCGCAATAGGCTGAGAGAGGCTGGACTGAGGGCTTGTAGGCCTGTTGTAAGGCAGGTCCTCACCAGACATCACTGGCAACAACGTCGCCTATGGGCACAAACCCATCGTCGCTGGACCAGACAGGACTAGCAAAAAGTGCTCTTGTCTGACGAGTCGCGGTTTTGTCTCACCAAGGGTGATGTTCGGATTCGCGTTTATCATTGAAGGAATGAGCGTTACACCGAGGTCTGTACTCTGGAGCAGGATCGACTTGGAGGTGGAGGGTCCGTCATGGTCTGGGGCGATGTGTCACAGCATCATTGGACTGAGCTTGTTGTCATTGCAGGCAATCTCAACGCTGCGTGTTACAGGGAAGACATCCTCCTCCCTCATGTGGTACCCTTCATGCAGGCTCATCCTGCCATGACCCTCCAGCATGACAATGCCACCAGCCATACTGCTCGTTCTGTGGGTGATTTCCTGAAAGACAGGAATGTCAGTGTTCTGCCATGGCCAGCGAAGAGCCCAAATTTCAATCCCATTGTGGCGTCTGGGACCTGTTGGATCGGAGGGTGAGGGCTAGGGCCATTCCCCCCAGAAATGTCCGGGAACTTGCAGGTGCCTTGGTGGAAGAGTGGGGTAACATCTCACAGCAAGAACTGGCAAATCTGGTGCAGTTCATGAGGAGGAGATGCACTGCAGTACTTAATGCAGCTGGTGGCCACACCAGATACTGACTGTTACTTTTGATTTTGACCTCCCCTTTGTTCAGGGACACATTATTCCATTTCTGTTAGTCACATGTCTGTGGTAGTTTATGTCTCAGTTGTTGAATCTTGTTATGTTCATACAAATATTTACACATGTTAAGTTTGCTGAAAATAAACGCAGTTGACAGTGAGAGGACGTTTCTTTTTTTGCTGAGTTCATGTGTGTGTGCATTTTAACATGTGTGTTTGTGCGTGTGTGCGTGTGTGTGATTGACTAAGGGTGCCAGTGAGTGAGTGCTTGTGTGCATGTCTCACAGTAGGAGAAGCTGTTGGAAGTGGTTGGGTGGGAAAGGAGGTAGAACATACTGTATGGAGGAGGGCGCTAAGAGATCCCAGAATGGTAGCTAGGTGTCATGGTGGGTTGGAGGTGTCATCGGGAAGGTGGTGTGTGGTGCAGTGGTACAGGACTCTTTTCAATCAAAACCTGACTATACGGACTGGCCGTACTATACCTCTGACGATGAGCTCGGCAAAGTTAGACACAGCAGCTCCGCGGGTGGACTCTGTGACGCAGCGATACAGGTCCTGCTCCCCTCTCTCAGCCGCCACCTGGAAGGTGGCCATCAGACGCTTGTGACTCAGACGCTGGATAGAGGATGCAGCCACAACCACACCGTTACGACGCTGCAGACAGAGAGGGAGCGAGAGAAAGTCACGCTAACTGAGCCATACACAGGTGATCATGTTTACCTGTGTAGCCACCACCTTTGTCACTGCCACCAAAAACACACAGTCACAGAGAGAGAGAGAGTTAGGTTAGCCAAACTGACCTACATAGATTGTGATGTTTATTATACTGTCTGGCCATGAGATATAGCCCTAAATAATGGGATTGTGAGTGGGAAGGAAGGAAGGAAGGAAGGAAGGAAGGAAGGAAGGAAGGAAGGAAGGAAGGAAGGAAGGAAGGAAGGAAGGAAGGAAGGAAGGAAGGAAGGAAGGAAAGAGAGAGAGACAGGGAAACGACGAGAGAGAGATTAGGTATCGTGGGAGGTGGAGATAATGAATCAATTCTAAATATCACAGAGACCATCTTGCCATGGTGGGCTGCTGCACGCAAAGATATAGACACACACACAGACAACTAGTGCTAATATGTGATCCCTCGATGCACACGAGCGCTCGGATCAACGAGGGGGACAAGAAATCACAACCCGTCGCCTGTCACACACACACACACACTCAAAGCGTGAAGTTTTTCCAGGTGCAGGCTATACGCTGCTCTGCTCTCAGAATAATGTAAGCAGGATGTTATATAAGCCAGCCCGTCACCCCGTTCTCTCCTGCTTTTCACCAGTAAGTGGCTTCGACAGCTGGAGTTGTGAACTGGTATGAGGGGGGGTATTATTGGGTTAAGCATTTCCATAAGCCCATAGCATGCTGGACCACATTTTCATTACTGTAGATTATTGTATGCACAGACACAGGTGTGTGTGTGTTTGTTCAGCTATAAACCACAGTCCCATCACATTTCAATGTACATTCATTCAGTTAAAACAAACAGACAATCCTAAAGCTTGTTACACAAATGAAACATACAGTATTAAACCTGTATGTCTTCCATCTCTCCCCCTCTCTTCCCCTAAGGCCCATATCATACAATAATTATGAGTTTCCGTGGTAACTAATTCATTCAGGATTCCAATTGAACACAAACAAATGTCAACGTTGTCTAAAGATCTAAACAGAATCAGAAATAGAACAAGTACAACTCTCTGACAGAAAGACAAAAGACTGCAAGACCAAAAAAATATTAATTGAATAAGAATTCTTATGCAACAATTTGTTTATTTAAACACACACATGAGAGGGGGAAGTTAAGAGAGAGAGAGAAACTCAGTAGGTCCAGAGAGCCACCTCACAGCAGAGGAGATCAAAGAGAAAGTAGCAATTAGTGTTGAGGAGAGTAACAGAGAGAAACACACACACACAGACAATTCCAGAGTTGAGGAGAGAAAAAGGGAGAAACACATGGTGCTAAGGATCAAACAGCCCCCTACACAGCTAATAGAGAAACAGAAGACTATAATGGGTTGAGGAAACATCTTGTTGTTCCTGCTGTTAACCAATCCATTCTAACCTTCATGAGAACAGTGGGTTAGATTCAGAACAAAGATTGGAATCTTGTTTGAACTGGGTAAACCGGGAGACGATGTATGGTTCAACATACAGTATGTGTCACGACTTCCTCCGAAGTCGGTCCCTTTCCTTGTTCGGGCGACGTTCGGCGGTTGACGTCACCGGTCTTCTAGCCATCGCCGATCCATCTTAAATTGTTCCATTGGTTTTGTCTTGTCTTCACACACACCTGGTTCCAATTCCATTCATTACATGTTGTGTATTTAACCCTCTGTTCCCCCCATGTCCTTGTCCGGAATTGTTTATTGTAAATGCTTGTCATATTACTCCAGTGCTAGCTTCCCTACACTGGCTTCCTGTTAAGGCAAGGGCTGATTTCAAGGTTTTACTGCTAACCTACAAAGCATTACATGGGCTTGCTCCTACCTATCTTTCCGATTTGGTCCTGCCGTACATACCTACACGTACGCTACGGTCACAAGACGCAGGCCTCCTAATTGTCCCTAGAATTTCTAAGCAAACGGCTGGAGGTAGGGCTTTCTCCTATAGAGCTCCATTTTTATGGAATGGTCTGCCTACCCATGTGAGAGACGCAGACTCAGTCTCAACCTTTAAGTCTTTACTGAAGACTTATCTCTTCAGTAGGTCCTATGATTAAGTATAGTCTGGCCCAGGAGTGTGAAGGTGAACGGAAAGGCTGGAGCAACGAACCGCCCTTGCTGTCTCTGCCTTGTCGGTTCCCCTCTTCCCACTGGGATTCTCTGCCTCTAACCCTTTTACAGGGGCTGAGTCACTGACTTACTGGTGTTCTTCCATGCCGTCCATGGGAGGGGTGCGTCACTTGAGTAGGTTGAGCCACTGACGTGGTCTTCCTGTCTGGGTTGGCGCCCCCCCCTTGGGTTGTGCCGTGGCGGACATCTTTGTGGGCTATACTCGGCCTTGTCTTCGGACGGTAAGTTGGTGGTTGTAGATATCCCTCTAGTGGTGTGGGGGCTGTGCTTTGGCAAAGTGGGTGGGGTTATATCCTGCCTGTTTGGCCCTGTCCGGGGGTATCATCGGATGGGGCCACAGTGTCTTCTGATCCCTCCTGTCTCAGCCTCCAGTATTTATGCTGCAGTAGTTTATGTGTCGGGGGGCTAGGGTCAGTCTGTTACATCTGGAGTATTCTCTTGTCTTATCCGGTGTCCTGTGTGAATGTAAATATGCTCTCTCTAATTCTCTCTCTCTTTCTTTCTTTCTTTCTTTCTTTCTTTCTTTCTCTCGGAGGACCTGAGCCCTAGGACTACCTGGCATGATGACTCCTTGCTGTCCCCAGTCCACCTGGCCATGCTGCTGCTCCAGTTTCAACTGTTCTGCCTGCGGCTACGGAACCCTGACCTGTTCACCGGACGTGCTTGTTGCACCCTCGACAATTACTATGATTATTATTATTTGACCATTCTGGTCATTTCCGAACATTTTAACATCTTGACCATGTTCTGTTATAATATCCACCCGGCACAGCCAGAAGAGGACTGGCCACCCCTCATAGCCTGGTTCCTCTCTAGGTTTCTTCCTAGGTTTTTGGCCTTTCTCAGGAGTTTTTCCTAGGGAGTTTTTCCCAGCCACCGTGCTTCTTTCACATGCATTGCTTGCTGTTTGGGGTTTTAGGCTGGGTTTCTTGTACAGCACTTTGAGATTTCAGCTGATGTACGAAGGGCTATATAAATAAATTTGATTTGATTTGATTTGATTTGTGCACGTTTTAACTGGTGTGTGTCGGGTTTTGTACTCGTTTATTGATTGTTCTGTTTTCCGGTGGGTTTTTATTATTAAACTGAGCCGTTGGAAACAGTTTTTGCTCTCCTGCTTCTGACTTCTCTGCCGCCAGTACGCACCCCTTACAGTATGTGTATTGTGTACATCCTTGCAAAAGAGATGTATTTCAACCAGTGTAGACCTGTCCATTACGGCGTGTTTTTGTAATATACAGTGCATTCAGAAAGTATTCAGAACCCTTCCCTTTTCCACATTTTGTTATGTTACAGCCTTATGCTACATTCCAAAATGTATTAAATATATTAATTCCCTCATCATTGTACACACAATACCCCAGAATGACAAAGCGCAAACAGGTTTTAAGACGTATTTGCAAATGTATTACAAATAAAAACAGAAATACCTTATTAACATAAGTATTCAGACACTTTGCTATGAGACTCAAAATTGAGCTCAGATCCATCCTGTTTCCATTGATTATCTTTGAGATGTTTCTACAACTTGATTGGAGTCCACCTGTGGTAAATTCGATTGATTGGACATGATTTGGAAAGGCACATACCTGTCTATAAGGTCTCACAGTTGACAGTGCATGTCAGAGCAAAAACCAAGCAATAAGGTTGAAAGAATTGTCCAGGGTTGTGTCGAGGCACAGATCTGGGGAAGGGTAGCAAAAAATGTCTGCAGCATTGAAGGTACGCAAGAACACAGTGGTCTCCGCAAGAACACACCTACAAGACAAAGTGGCCTCCGTCATTCTTAAATGGAAGAAGTTTGGACCCACCAAGACTCTTCCTAGAGCTGGCCGCCTGGACAAACTGAGCAATCGGGGGAGAAGGGCCTTGGTCAGGGAGGTGACCAAGAACCTGATGGTCACTCTGACAGAGCTCCAGAATTCCTCTGTGGAAATGGGAGAACTTTCCAGAAGGACAACCATCTCTGCAGCACTCCACCAATCAGGCTTTTATGGTAGAGTGGCCAGACAGGAGTCACTCCTCAGTAAAAGGCACATGGAAGCCCGCTTGGAGTTTGCCAAAAGGCACCTAAAGAACTCTCAGACCATGAGAAACAAGATTCTCTGGTCTGATGAAACCAAGATTGAACCCTTTGGCCTGAATGCCAAATATCACATCTGAAGGAAACCTGGCACCATCCCTACGGTGAAGCATGGTGGTGGCAGCATCATGCTGTGGGGATGTTTTTCAGCAGCAGGGACTGGGAGACTAGTCAGGATCAAGGGAAATATGAATGGAGCAAAGGACAGAGAGATCCTTGATGAAAGCATGCTCTAGAGTGCACAGAAGCTCAGACTGGGGCGAAGGTTCACCTTCCAACAGGACAACGACCTTAAGCACACAGAAAATACAAAGCAAGAGTGGCTTCAAAACAAGTCTCTGAATGTCTGTGAGTGGCCCAGCCAGAGCCCAGACTTGAACCCGATCAAACATCTCTGGAGACACCTGAATATAGCTGTGCAGCAACGTTCCCCATCCAAATTGACAGAGCTTGAAAGGATCTGCAGAGATGAATGGGAGAAATTCACCAAATACAGGTGTGCCAAGTTTGTAGTGTCATACCCAAGAAGCCTCAATGCTGTTATTGCTGCCAAAGGTGCTTCAACAAAGTACTGAGTGAAGGGTCTGAATACTTATGTAAATGTGACATTTTATTTATTTTTTTAAATACATATGCAAAAAGTTCTAAAAACCTATTTTTGGTTTGTCATTATGGGGTATTGTGTGTAGATTGATGGGGGGGGACAATTTTAATACATTTTAGAATAAGGTTATAATGTAACAAAATGTGGGCAGGTTTTCATGCCCTAACCCATCTGGACAAGAGGAATACCTGTGTAAGAATGCTGTTCATTGACTACAGCTCAGCATTTAACACCATAGTGCCCTCCAAACTCGTCATTAAGCTCGAGACCTTGGGTCTCGACCCCGCCCTGTGCAATTGGGTCCTGGACTTCCTGACAGGCCGCCCCCAGGGGGTGAGGGTAAGAAACAACATCTCCACCCCGCTGATCCTCAACACTGGGGCCTCACAAGGGTGCATTCTCAGCCCTCTCCTGTACTCCCTGTTCACCCATGACTGCGTGGCCATGCACGCCCCCAACTCAATCATCAAGTTTGCAGACGACATTACAGTGGTAGGCTTGATTACCAACAACAACGAGACGGCCTACAGGGAGGAGGTGAGGGCCCTCGGAGTGTGGTGTCAGGAAAACAACCTCACACTCAACGTCAACGAACAAAGTAGAAGATCGTGGACTTCAGGAAACAGTAGAGGGAGCACCCCCCTATCCACATCGAAGGGACAGTAGTAGAGAAGGTGGAAAGTTTTAAGTTCCTCGGAGTACACATCACGGACAAACTGAAATGGTCCACCCACACAGACAACGTGGTGAAGAAGGCACAGCAGCGCCTCTTCAACCTCAGGAGGCTGAAGAAATTCGGCTTGTCACCGAAAACACTCACAAACTTTTACAGATGCACAATCGAGAGCATCCTGTCGGGCTGTATCACAGCCTGGTATGGCAACTGCTCCGCCCACAACCGCAAGGCTCTCCAGGGGGTAGTGAGGTCTGCACAACGCATCAGTGGGGGCAAACTACCTGCCCTCCAGGACACCTACACCACCCGATATCACGGGAAGGCAAAAAGATCATCAAGGACAAAAACCACCCGAGCCACTGCCTGTTCACCCTGCTATCATCCAGAAGGCGAGGTCAGTACAGCTGCATCAAAGCTGGGACCGAAAAACAGCTTCTATCTCAAGGCCATCAGACTGTTAAACAGCCATCACTAACATTGAGTTGCTGCTGCCAACATACTTACTCAAATCTCTAGCCACTTTAATAATTACAAATTGGATGTAATAAATGTATTACTAGTCACTTTAAACAATGCCACTTTATATAATGTTTACATACCATACATTACTCATCTCATATGTATATACTGTACTCTATACTATCTACTGCATCTTGCCTATGCCGTTCGGCCATCGCTCATCCATATATTTATATGTACATATTCTTATTCATTCCTTTACACTTGAGTGTATAAGGTAGTTGTTGTGAAATTGTTAGATTACTTGTTAGATATTACTGCATGGTCGGAACTAGAAGCACAAGCATTTCGCTACACTCGCATTAACATCTGCTAACCATGTGTATGTGACCAATAAAATTGGATTTGATTTGATTTGAAAAAGTCAAAGGATCTGAATACTTTCCGAATGCACTGTATATACAAAGAGTATAAAAAAAACATTAAGGACACCTGCTCTTTCCATGACATAGACTAACCAAGTGAATGCAGGTGAAAGCTATGATCCCCTATTGATGTCACTTGTTAAATCCACTTCAATCAGTGTTGATGAAGAGGAGGAGACAGGTTAAAGAAGGATTTTCAAGCCTTGCGACAATTGAGACATGGATTGTGGTGTATGTGTGCTATTCAGATGGTGAATGGGCAAGACAAAAAATGTATGTGCCTTTGAACGGGGTATGGTAGTAGGTGTCAGGCGCACCAGTTTGTGTCAAGAACTGCAACTCTGCTGGGTTTTTCACGCTCACCAGTTTCCCGTGTGTATCAAGAAAGATCCACCAATCAAAGGACATCCAGCAAACTTGACAACTGTGGGAAGCATTGGAGTCAACATGGGCCAGCATCACTGTGAAATGCTAATTAATTGAAATGAGTCAATTAATTAACATAAACACGTTTACCATCTCCTGGTTTCCACACATAGCCTACAAGCCACTGACGCAGCCCTTTGGAATATCTACAATTTGAAATGTCTAATAAATCCATTTAATATAGCCTACACCATCATAATAAATCAATGATTTATTTTAGACAGGTCTAAAGAAACATGATATGAAGAAAATGTTGTCTATTTCAGAAGAGCATACTCTGAGTTGTCTTTATGTTAGGTCCTGATCTGCTATGCCATTTGGCTGTGGGCTACACAAGTTCATTTAGCAGACAAGATTTTCTTAGAATTCTGTGATATTATTTTATAAGAATACAATTGAACACAGCTTGTCAGAGTGTGCGCAACTGGTCGAAGGAAGTCAGGTGCAGGAGAGCAGAGATGAGTGAACAGGCACACTTTATTCAGGCAGAGGAAAACAGCTGGACGCAACTGCGTCACAACACTCCGGCCCAAGGGAAAAAGCGATAGCGCACAAATTACACAAATAGGTACAAATAACAAAACCACGGCTTACAACAATACCCGGCGCAAAACCAGCCTGTAGCGTCACACATATAACGAACGAACAATACCACACACAGACATGGGGGAACAGAGGATATATACACGTAGAGTAATGAGGGGATGTAAACCAGGTGTGCGGGAAAACAAGACAAAACAAATGGAAAATGAAAGGTGGAGCGGCGATGGCTAGAAGACCGGTGACGTCGACCGCCGAACGCCGCCCGAACAAGGAGAGGGACCGACTTCGGTGGGAGTCGTGACACAGCTGAATAAAATAGAAAGGATATTTTCTCCAAATTATTTCCGAGGGAGTGCGGACATGCGGCTATTCTGTGGTGAGAGGTTAACAAAGAAATAGGTACTCCTATATGCTTAATTTATATCATTTGTTGGGCTACATGTTTTGAATTCAAATCAAATTTTATATACACATATTTAGTAAATGTTACTGCAGGTGTATGCTATTTCCTAGTTCCAACAGTGCAGTAAAATCTAACAACACAAAACGAATCACTCCTGATTCCTGCTTAGAAGCAGGAAAAAAGTGGTCAGATGAAGGAGATGCTAAACTACAGGACTGTTTTGCTAGCACAGACTGGAATATGTTCTGGGATTATTCCGATGGCATTGAGGAGTACACCACATCAGTCACTGGCTTTATCAATAAGTGCATCGAGGAAGTCGTCCCCACAGTGACTGTACATACCCCAACCAGAAGCCATGGATTACAGGCAACATTTGCACTGAGCTAAAGGGTAGAGCTGCCGCTTTCAAGGAGAGGCACTCTAACCCGGAAGCTTATAAGAAGTCCCGCTATGCCCTCCGACGAACCATCAAACAGGCAAAGCATCAATACAGGACTAAGATGGAATCATCCTACACCGGCTCCGATGCTAGTCGGATGTGGCAGGGCTAGTAAACAATTAATGACAACAAAGGGAAGCACAGCCGAGAGCTGCCCAGTGACATGAGCCTACCAGACGAGCTAAATAACTTCTATGCACGCTTCGAGGCAAGTAACACTGAAACATGCATGAGACCATCAGCTGTTCCGGATGACTATGTGATCACACTCTCCACAGCCGATGTGAGTAAGACCTTTAAACAGGTCAACATTCACAAGGCAGCAGGGCTATATGAATTACCAGGACGTGTACTCCGAGCATGCGCTGACCAACTGGCAAGTGTCTTCACTAACATTTTCAATCTCTCCCTGTCTGAGTCTGTAATACCAACATGTTTTAAGCAGACCACCATAGTCCCTGTGCCCAAGAACACAAAGGTAACCTGCCTAAATGAGTACCGACCCATAGCACTCACGTCTGTAGCCATGAAATTCTTTTAACGAGAGCTCACAGTCCTCGGGAGCGGCCCGTGTCGGCGGCACGGTGGTATCCTCAAAGCGGGCGAAGAAGGTGTATTCGATCATATTCCCAGTCACCTTCCTGTGGTTAAATAAGGTGGTTTGCATTTTCAGTTTTGCACGAATGCTGCCATCTATCAACGGTTTTTGATTTAGGTAGGTTTTAATAGTCACAGTGGGAACAACATCGCCTATACACTTCCTGATGAACTCAGTCACCGTGTCAGTGCATACGTCAATTCTTATTCTCAGAGACAACCCAGAACATATCCCAGCCCGTGTGATCAAAACAATCTTGAAGCATGGATTCCGATTGGTCAGACAAGGGTTGAATAGATCTTAGCACGGGTACTTTCTGTTTGAGTTTCTGCCTATAGGAATGGTGGAGCAGAATGGAATCGTGACCTGATTTGCCAAAGGGAGGGCAGGGGAGGGCCTTTTAGCCTGTCCGGAAGGGAGAGTAACAATGGTCAAGAGATTTTGAAGTACGACTACTACAGGCAATGTGTTGATAGAACTTTGGCAGCATTTTCCTCAGATTTGCTTTGTTAAAGTTCCCAGCTACAATAAATGCAGCCTCAGGATATGCTGCTCATGGGCTCTCATGAAGTGTTTGACTTGATTTTTTAACACATTTGCATTGATGTCAGAGTGATTGAAGGGACAATATAGTGCTGAGTACCAGGCAGTTAGCAAGTTTGGTAGACTGCAAATGACCATCAGCAGCATCAGAGCTTGGAGAAGCCTAGTTACCGTGACTAAACGGTCATGTGGAATTTGACTGCGGTCATGACTCGTGACCGCCAGTGTGGCAGTAATACAGTCACCGCAACAGCCCTAGGTGTTCATAATGTTTGGTATTTTCGGTGTATACAGTTGAAGTTGGAAGTTTTCATACACTTAGGTTGGAGTCATTAAAACTCGTTTTTCAACCACTCCACAAATTTCTTGTTAACAAACTACAGTTTTGGGAAGTCGGTCAGGACATCTACTTTGTGCATGACTGTCACGCCCTGACCTTAGAGAGCCTTTTCATTTCTCTATTTGGTTAGGTCAGGGTGTGATTTGGGTGGGCATTCTAGTTTTTCTATTTCTTTGTTGGCCGGGTATGGTTCCCAATCAGAGGCAGCTGTCTATCATTGACTCTGATTGGGGATCATACGTAGGCAGCCTTTTTCCCACCTTTGTTTGTGGGATCTTGATTTTGTATTGCTGCTGTGTAGCCTGCAGAACTTTAAGTTCATTTTTGTATTTTGTTGTTTTGTCAATGTTCATTTTAATAAAAGTAAAATGTTCGCCTACCACGCACATCCTTCAATCAACAAGCGTAACAATGACACATGTAATATTTCCAACAATTGTTTACAGACAGATTATTTCACTTATAATTCACTGTAT
Source organism: Salmo trutta (assembly GCF_901001165.1). Classification (NCBI taxonomy): domain Eukaryota; kingdom Metazoa; phylum Chordata; class Actinopteri; order Salmoniformes; family Salmonidae; genus Salmo; species Salmo trutta. The sequence goes on along the minus strand of NC_042992.1, from coordinate 24,846,102 downwards.
CACGATTCCAGTGGGTCAGAAGTACACTAAGTTGACTGTGCCTTTAAACAGCTTGGAAAATTCCACAAAATTATGTCATGGCTTTAGAAGCTTCTCTTAGGCTAATTTACATAATTTGAGTGAATTGGAGGTGTACCTATTTCAAGGCCTACCTTCAAACTCAGTGCCTCTTTGCTTGACATCAAGGGAAAATTCATTAATTAGTACCCGCAAAACACCAGTCTCAACGTCAACAGTGAAGAGGCAACTCCGGGATGCCGGCTTTCTAGGCAGAGTCCAGTGTCTGTGTTCTTTTGCCCATCTTAATCTTTAATTTTTATTGGCCAGTCTGAGATATAGCTTTTTCTTTGCAACTCTGCCTAGAAGGCCAGCATCCCGGAGTCGCCTCTTCACTGTTGATGTTGAGACTGGTGTTTTGCGGGTAATATTTAATGAAGCTGCCAGTTGAGGACGTGTGAGGCGTCTGTTTCTCAAACTAGACACTCTAATGTACTTGGTCAGTTGGGCACCGGGGCCTCCCACTCCTCTATTCTGGTTAGAGCCAGTTTGCGCTGTTCTGTGAAGGAAGTAGTACACAGCGTTGTATGAGATCTTCAGTTTCTTGGCAATTTCTCACATGGAATAGCGTTAATTTCTCAGAACAAGAATAGACTGATGAGTTTCAGAAGAAAGTTCTTTGTTTATGGCCATTTTGAGCCTGTAATCGAACCAACAAATGCTGATGCTCCAGATACTCAACTAGTCTAAAAAAGGCCAGTTTTATTGATTCTTTAAACAGCACAATAGTTTTCAGGTGTGCTAACATAATTACAAAAGGGTTTTCTAATGATCAATTAGCCTTTTAAAATGATAAACTTGGATTAGCTAACACAACGTGCCATTGGAACACCAGTGATGTTTGCAGATAATGGGCCTCTGTACACCTACATAGATATTTCATAAAAAATATGCCGTTTCCAGCTACAATAGTCACTTACAACATTAACAATGTCTACACGGTATTTCTGATCAATTTGATGTTATTTTAAATGGACAAAAAATGTAATTTTCTTTCAAAAACAAGGGCATTTCTATGTGACCCAAAACTTTTTGAACAGTAGTATATATAGATAGTCAAATTTAAAATGTCCATACAAGTGTGGTTAATTTGTCTACATTTTACTGTTTCAAAATTATATTGTTCAAAACAAGCTGTAGTTAACTACTGCTCTGCCATCAGCAGCTCCAGGCATTCCGCTGGCCACCCAGGCTTGGATTCCACTGCCAGCTATTACATTGCTTGCTATTTGGGGCGACTGCAGCACTGATATTGCAGGATTTCATCACATGATTTTCACAGACCAAAGTGAATGGACTGTCCTGGGGCGTTGAAATGAATGCACACGTCTTCTAGGTCTGCTCTATCAGGTACTGAACAGATGGCACTAAAGAGTAAATTACAATGAATAATCAATCATGACAGTCATTGGTTGCCTGAGACCTGAACCAGACAGTCACACTCATCAACAGTCAAAGGACAGAGGGATACACCAGCTAAAACATTTATTGCAGATCTGGTAGGACCAACAAACAAAAAACATTGTGCCCAATTTTGAACACTGCCATTATATGCTAGCTACTGGACACAAGCCACCGGCAAACTAGCATACCAGTAGCTTGCCTGCCAATCAAGTCTTACTAAAGTTACTGGCGAGCTCATCATGCTTGTGACATTATGCTAGCTTGCTATCCCCAGTTAGATCATTTGTTTCACTTGTCGCTTGTGTGATTGTTGTGTTTTCCCTGTGCTTGTGTCACCGATGCACTCAGGAGCTGGCTGCGCGCTCCTCGTTCTCAAAATATAACTTTTGGTCATCAAAACAGTGGCAGCATGTGCGGCAGTGGTGATTCTATTTTTATATGCAAAAGTGAAATCGGTCTATCTATGCTGTCATTCAAATGCACAGATCACTTTATATATTGTCTCAACGAAACAACCGTTCTGTATGTGGGCCTGGTTGTGTGTGAGACTGTGTTTGTGTCTCTCTGTATCTGTGTCAGAAAACTACAACGAGGATAAAAAAAATTGTTAGGTTTGGATACAAAATACTTCAATACAGAAGAAAGGAAGAGGAGGAGAGGAGATGGAAAGAAAAAGGAGGAAATCACAGGGGACGGAACACTATGAACACAGAGATCTAATTAGCAAAGCGTCTTGCGTCCTTCTTTCCTCGTCTAACATTTCAATAGCACTTAGAACAAGTACAAGCTTCAAGGATACAGAGAGAAAGTGGAGGTTTTCAGACAACTAATATTAGCTTGAATTCATGCAGCAGAAATTGAAACCTTTCTGAGTTTTGAGGGATTACTTTATGGAGGAATATGACTAACTATCAGCTAGCAAATCAAAAAGCCACATAAACAGCCGATGCCATTAATTAGTTATAGCTAGTCTATATGCAGGGACTCGGCCCTCTGTGTTTGATGACGTCATTATGCTGGGTCTATCTTTAATCCACTGAAGTACTCATATATATCAGACCTCGTAGAAAGAACAGTACTCTTATTAAGCTGGAATCCTTAATGGTGAAACAGCCACGTCCGTTTGGGAAATTACAACAACAAAGAAGTCATTGCAAACAACGAACATTGTTTTGTTCCCTCTGACATCATTATACGCGCAGTAGAACCGCAGCATGTGTACTGCCAAAAAGCTATTCCCACGATGCATAAAGCTCCCCAGCTCTGCTTCGTCAACAAAGCCAGAAGAATAGCATAAGACCAGGGCAATCAGCCTGTACTCTCTCCTCCAGCAGGAACGCCTCTGTTTATGTGGTCTTTCCGGTGGCCATGCCCGCAAGCATGTACGCACATACGCAATATACATTACCTCCAGTAGGAAGGGTTCTGTCTCTGTAGTTTTGCCTGTGGCGACACACTGGAAGGTGGCATTCTGCCCTGCATTGACCTCCACATCCCCCAGCCGAGAGAAGTGGGGAACCTTGTCTGTATAGAGAAATAAAGAGAGAGAGAGATCCTCTGTGATACTGATGCACTGACAGTTCATTACTATCATATTAATACACACTCATGCACACATTAGGAAAACAGTCAACACACACAGAGGACGAGGGCATCAGTGCAGCACAGCTCTCCAAGCCTTGCCTGTGGGCTGTGACTTCACGAAGACACTGGCTGCTCGACCAAACTTAGTTTCCCCTCTCAGAGTTCTGCAGTATGTGAGAAGACTTTCCCTCTCTGTGCACAGACATCAGTTCCTGCAGTACAACTGTAGGCATTGCTCTTATGGAAGTACATGTACAGTACACTTATAAGAATAGCTATACATTTTTTCTTTCAGACAGATGAACATCTTTATCAACATATCACTTCAGCGTTATTGTCACGACTCTAACAAGTCGGCCCCTCTCCTTGTTCGGGCGGCGTTCGGCGGTCGACGTCACCGGCTTACTAGTTGCCACCGATCGATGTTTCACTGTTCGTTTGGTTTTGTCTTTATTGTGTACACCTGTTTTTGATTTCCCTAATTATGTTCATTATTTAACCCTCTGCATTTCCTGTTTGTCTTGTCGGTGATTGTTTCCTGTTTTGTGTTGTTGGAGGGGTTGATCCCCAATTGTGTATTTTTGGATTTGGAAGAAGTTTTATTATGAATTTTAGTAAACACGTATTTGTTTACACTCATTCCATGTGTCCTGCGCCTGACTCCGACACTTCTTCTAACTAGTGCATTACAGAATCACCGACCAGCATAATGGAGTCAGCAGGAGCAGCTAGCCCTCCTATTCCAGTAAAGGAGCGCGTCCAGCAGCACGCGATAATATTACAGAGTCTCGGGACAGCCATGGATCGCGTGATGCAGACTATGGAGAGAATTGAAAGAAGAGGAGTTCCCTTCAACCCAGCTATTCCACCACCACCAGCACCTCATCATACGCCCATACCCACCCATCCGTTGTCAGTATCCAGTAGGATTCGGCTCTCGCTCCCGGGATCGTATGACGGAACAGCTGCCGGGTGCCAGGGGTTCCTACTCCAGCTGGAGCTCTACCTGGCGGCTGTCCAGCCGGCACCCTCGGGATGCGAGAGAGTGAGTGCCCTCATCTCCTGTCTGACTGGTAAAGCCCTGAAGTGGGCCAACGCCATCTGGGGACAGGAAGACCCGACTGGATAATTACGAGGACTTCTCCCGCCGCTTTCGGGCAGTATTTGATCATCCACCAGAAGGAAGAGCGGCGGGAGAGCGCTTGTTACATTTAAGACAGGGGATGAGTAGCGCTCAGGAGTTTGCGCTGGACTTTAGAACTCTGGCGGCGGGTGCGGGATGGAATGAGCGGGCCCTGATTGACCACTACAGGTGTGGTTTGCGAGAGGACGTTCGTAGGGAGCTAGCCTGCAGGGACACCACCCTCCACCTGGATCAGCTGGTGGACTTATCGATCCAGCTGGATAACCTGCTGGCCTCCCGCGGACGTCCGGATCGGGGTCCGTTGGTTCCATCCCCCAGCCCCTTAGACCCAACACCTATGGAGTTGGGAGGGGCTGGTACTAGGGAGACTGGAGGGGGAACCATTCCATGCACTAGAGGTGACCGCAGAGGGCACACGGCTGGTCGGTGCTGGGGAGGTTTTCCAGGTAGTCGAGGTGGCAGGCAGAACACTGGTGGTTCATCTCAGGTGAGTAGGCACACGACTCACCCAGACCCCCCTGTTGCTCACATGTGGTAATCTATAGGATTTCCGGGGTTTTCCCCGCATTCCCAGCATAAGGCGCTAGTAGATTCAGGTGCAGCTGGGAACTTTATTGATCGGTCCTTGGCCCATAGATTAGGGATTCCTATTGTTCCCGTTGATGTTCCCTTCCCTGTACATGCCCTAGATAGTCGTCCTTTGGGGTCTGGGCTGATTAGGGAGGTCACAGCTCCCATTGCTATGGTAACACAGGGGGGTCATGAGGAGAGGATTAGTGTCTTTCTGATTGAGGCTCCTGCGTTTCCCGTTGTGTTGGGTATTCCCTGGTTGGCTTCCCATGATCCTATTATTTCGTGGCAACAGAGGGTTCTCAAGGGATGGTCCTGTCAGTGTTCAGGGAGGTGTTTAGGTGTTTCCGTAGGTGCCACTACGGAGGAAAGTCCAAACCAGGTTTCCACCATGCACATTTCCCCCGAATATGCCGATTTGGCAATCGCCTTCTGTAAAAAGAAGGCGACTCAATTACCACCCCATCGAGCGGGGGATTGTGCGATAAATCTCCTGGAGGGCGCTGCACTTCCCAGGAGTCACGTGTATCCTCTGTCACAGGAAGAGACGGCGGCTATGGAGACATATGTCGCTGAATCTCTGGGACAGGGATACATTCGGCCCTCCATTTCACCTGTCTCCTCCAGTTTCTTTTTTGTGAAGAAGAAGGATGGAGGTTTACGCCCGTGCATTGACTATAGAGGTTTGAACCAGATCACGGTAAAATACAGTTACCCGCTGCCTCTTATCGCCAGTATGATAGAGTCATTGCTCGGGGCGCGCTTCTTCACAAAATTGGACCTCAGGAGCGCATACAACCTGGTGCATATCAAGGGAGGGGATGAGTGGAAGACGGCATTTAGCACCACTTCTGGGCACTATGAGTACCTCGTCATGCCGTATGGGTTAATGAATGCTCCATCCATTTTCCAATCATTTGTGGATGAGATCTTCAGGGACCTGCACGGGCGGGGTATAGTGGTGTATATAGATGACATTCTAATATACTCCACTACCCGCGCCGAGCATGTGTCCCTGGTGCGCAGGGTGCTTGGTCGACTGTTGGAGCATGACCTTTACGTCAAGGCGGAGAAATGTCTGTTCTTTCAACAGTCCGTCTCCTTCCTTGGGTACCGTTTGTCCGCGTCAGGGGTGGAGATGGAGACTGACCGCATTTCAGCCGTGCGTAATTGGCTGACTCCAACCACGGTAAAGGAGGTGCAGCGGTTTTTAGGGTTTGCCAACTACTACCGGAGGTTTATCCGGGGTTTTGGCCAGGTGGCGGCTCCCATTACCTCCTTACTGAAGGGGGGACCGGTGCGATTGCGGTGGTTGGCTGAGGCGGACAGAGCTTTTGGTAACCTGAAGGCTCTGTTTACCATGGCTCCAGTGCTGGCGCATCCTGATCCCTCCTTAGCGTTCATAGTTGAGGTGGATGCATCCGAGGCTGGAATAGGAGCTGTGCTATCTCAGCGCTCGGGTAAGCCACCAAAACTCCGCCCCTGTGCTTTCTTTTCGAAGAAGCTCAGCCCGGCGGAGCGAAACTATGATGTGGGGGATAGGGAGTTGTTAGCTGTTGTCGGGGCTCTGAAAGTGTGGAGACATTGGCTTGAGGGGGCTAGACACCCTTTCCTCATTTGGACTGACCACCGAAATCTGGAGTATATTCGGGCAGCGAGGAGACTGAACCCTCGCGGGGCTATGTTTTTCACACGCTTTGTTTTCACTCTTTCCTACAAACCAGGTTCCCAGAACGTCAAGGCAGATGCACTGTCCCGGTTGTATGATACAGAGGAGCGGTCCACAGAGCCCACTCCCATAATTCCAGCTTCATGCCTGGTGGCACTGGTGGTATGGGAGGTGGACGCGGACATCGAACGGGCGTCACGTGCAGAACCCACTCCCTCCCAGTGTCCCGTTGGACGCGTGTACGTGCCGTTTGATGTTCGCGATCGTTTGATCTGTTGGGCCCACACATCACCCTCCTCTGGTCATCCTGGTATTCCGGCACTACGCGGTGCCTGAGGATATAGTGTCTGGTCGGGGTCCCCAATTTATGTCTAGAGTCTGGAGGACTTTAATCCAGGATTTTCGTTAATCCAGGATTTTCACCGCTTCCGTCCGGATCGCCCTGCTCCCTGTCCTCCGGGCCATCCCCGAGGCCGGTGTCGGCACGCTGCTGGAGCCGCGCGTCAGGAGGGGGGGGTACTGTCACGACTCCCGCCGAAGTCGGCCCCTCTCCTTGTTCGGGCGGCGTTCGGCGGTTGACGTCACCGGCTTACTAGTTGCCACCGATCGATGTTTCACTGTTCGTTTGGTTTTGTCTTTATTGTGTACACCTGTTTTTGATTTCCCTAATTATGTTCATTTTAGTAAACACGTATTTGTTTACACTCATTCCATGTGTCCTGCGCCTGACTCCGACACTTCTTCTAACTAGTGCATTACAGTTATTGTGTGTTCTATCCCCTCCTAACAGTTCAGTTGCGCTCTTAGGCAACATTTCTCCCCTAGTGAAGACTGAAGGAGAATGTACACTGAAAAACATCATACAAAATAAATTCCAAGAAAAACTCAATGTAGAGACTGTGGTGCTACTCCCGTTGTCTCCATAGCCTAGCTCTTCTGCCGCCTCACTGTACCAAAGAGCTAGCTAGCTGTAATAACACCTTGTATTGTGTGCTTTGTGTTGCATAGAAATAGAAGAAGCTGGTTAGAACACACTAGTCAAGTAAAGAACCTGTAGATAATTGTCTACAGTATCTGAAATCACAGAGATTTGACTTGATGGATTTACGCTGGCAAGAAAAAGTATGTGAACCCTTTGAAAATACCTGAATTTCTGCATAAATTGGTCATACAGTTTGATCTGACCTTCATCTAGGTCACAACAATAGACAAACACAGTCTGCTTAAACTAATAACACACAAACAAGTCTACATTTTCATGTCTTTATTGAACACACAGTGTAAACATTCACAGTGCAGGGTGGGAAAAGTATGTGAACCCTTGGATTTAATAACTGGTTGACCCTCCTTTGGCAGCAATAACCTCAACCAAACCTTGGTCCAAAATTCCTCCTGACTATTATGCAGGTCTGATTCGCAACAAAAGATCAGACCTGCATAATAGTCAGGAGGAATTTTGGACCATCCCTCTTTACAAAACTGTTTCAGTTCAGCAATATTCTTGGGATGTCTGGTGTGAACTGCTCTCGAGGTCATGCCACAGCATCTCAATCCGGTTGAGGTCAGGACTCTGACTCGGCCACTCGAGAAAGCGTATTTTCTTCTGTTGAAGCCATTCTTGATATACTTCTGTGTTTTGGGTCGTTGTCCTGTTGCATCACCCAACTTCTGTTGAGCTTCAATTGGCGGACAGATAGCCTAACATTCTCCTACAAAATGTCTTGATAAACTTGGGAATTAATTTTTCCGTCGATGATAGCAAGCTGTCCAGGCCCTGAGGCAGCAAAGCAGCCCCAAACCATGATGGTCCCTCCACCATACTTTACAGTTGGGATGAGGTTTTGATGTTGGTGTGCTGTGCATTTTTTCTCCACACATAGTGTTGTGTGTTCCTTCCAAACAACTCAACTGTAGTTCCATCTGTCAACATAATAGTTTGCCAGTAGCGCTGTGGAACATCCAGGTGCACATTTGCAAACTTCAGACGTGCAGCAATGTTTTTTTTGGACAGTGTTGGCTTCTTCCGTGGTGTCCTCCCATGAACACCATTCCTGTTTAGTGTTTTGCGTATCGAAGACTAGTCAACAGAGATGTTAGCATGATCCAGAGATTTCTGTAAGTCTTTAGCTGACACTCTAGGATTCTTCTTAACCTCATTGAGCATTCTGCACTGTGCTCTTGCAGTCATCTTTGCAGGATGGCCAATCCTTGGGAGAGTAGCAACAGTGCTGAACTTTCTCCATTTGTAGACAATTTGTCTTATCATGGACTGATGAACATCAAGGCTTTTAGAGATACTTTTGTAACCCTTTCCAGCTTTATGCAAGTCAACAATTCATAATCCTAGGTGTTCTGAGATCTCTTTTGTACGAGGCATGGTTCACATCAGGCAATGCTTCTTGTGAATAGCAAACTCAAATTTTCTGTGTTTTTTACAGGGCAAGGCAGCTCTAACCAACATCTCCAATCTCGTCTCATTGATTGGACTCCAGGTTAGCTGACTCCTGACTCCAATTAGCTTTTGGAAAAGTCATTAGCCTATGGGGTTCACATACTTTTTCCAACCTACACTGTGAATGTTTAAATTATGTATTCAATATAGACCTGAAAAAGACAATAATGTGTGTGTTATTAGTTTAAGCACACTATGTTTGTCTATTGTTGTGACTTAGATGAAGGTCAGATCAAATTTGATGACCAATTTATGCAGAAATCCAGGTAAATCTAAAGGGTTCATATACTTTTTCTTGCCACACACTTGTCAAACTAGAGTTCTTCTAAGATCCTCGAAGAACCTTAGGGTTCTTGGCAATGAAGAACAGCCCCAAAAGGTTCTTCAAAAGACTTGAGCAGGTGGGGTTCATCGATGGAACCCCCATTGTTGCTGGAGTTCTTCGGGGAACTTCGCAATTGCAACTGAAAACGCTCGTGCAGAGTTTGAATGTGACAACAGTTAAAAAGGTAAGTTGGGTTGATGTTTGGCTCTGAATATGTATTGAAATAATTGATATAATAATATATAACACTAATGAATAACAAAGACAATTATGGTCTTCTGTGAATAGCTTCCATAACGTTACAATAGCTTTAGTTCAGAATAATTAACGTAAATATTAGAAAGCAGGGTTTGACAGTTGGCGAGCTAACATCCTAACTACGCAGAACTAGGTTTGTATTATTTTCTGAACTATATTCTGCCCCATATATTGTATATCGTTTCCATAAAGCCAACATGACTTTACACTCATTAACGTTAGTTTCCAATCTAGAGCAGTTCTCACTTGTGTGAGAATGAACTAGCTAACGTTAGCTTCATTGACGTTAGCTAGCTAACTAACTAACCAACTAACTAACTAGGGACGGAGACCTGTCCGGAAGAGATGTTACAACAATCTGAATCGTCAATGGAGTGCTTCCTCTTTATATAGCCTGCTACAGCATGCAATACTATTATGAATACTATTATGCCCTTCAGAATCCAAGCACAGTATTGCCACGCAGCAAAATGTTGGGTATAATCTTTCAAGTCAGCCTGATAAATATTGAACAAAGATAGCTTGAAATGTGATATTAGGCCTGTATGGCAGTACTTTTACTGTATGGCAGTACTGTATTGGCTAGTGCTTTCTCCAATATGTTCTTCTATTTTGCATTCAATTGTATGTCGATGTCATTTATCTTCCAAGATTTATTTAATATATTTTTTTTAAATGCTTGTAAGACTATTCTTTGACACATTTTCTCTTCCTTTGAAATTCTTATAGGACAGAACATGGACACAATGGAATTGGGATCAAGAGGAATATGTTGTAGAACAGCTGCATTTGAAATGTACATTTAACCTACATAGCAGTCAATACAAACTGAAATGTATTAGCATACAAATGTGTGAAAATTGTATTTTCAGATCTCCTCAGAAATGAATGAAGTCTATGGAATGGATATAGACAAAAAGATAATTCAAGGACTAACAGAGGTAAAGAGACGAGGCAGGGGTGAGGACATCATCCTGCTATTTTCAAAGTCCCTGATGGACAATACAGAAGAGGTATTTGCTCTTATTCCTTCCCTTTCTCTAATGTATAAAGCTACAGTTGAACATTTATTATGTTCTTTGTTAATTGTACATGTATTAGTCTTTTCTTACTTTTCACCGCTCCCCACTCCTTTATTGCACATCAGCGGAAATCCATTTCACCATGAAATCAAGCTGGCCTTTGATGGGGAGAACATCCATGGCCTAGACGACGTCCTCATGGGACTTGGGGCTCTGCTAGGGCTGCATTTTTTATTTTCAGTTAAATTTCCCAAAAATGTCAGAAAAACACTTATGTTCTTAAGTTGCTGTGTTCTGGGGATAAGAGAAGTTGGGGTGGTCATAAAGATGGCAAACTTCCTAACCTAACTAAGTGGTTGTTGGACAAGTGGTTGTTGGACACACACACTAAAGCAAAACAATCTGTATTTAGCATCAAGTCTACAATATTGTTAGTTTTCCTATGATTCATTTTTAATGTATGTTGTTTTTATTGTACATCATTATTTTTTATTTTTTTTAAACGTAATGAAAAGCACTATACAAAGTAAATGTATAATTTATTATGGTCTGACATGTCTGCAGAAATCTTGCAATTTTGTAATGTGTTTTGTTTGGTAAATTGTTTTGTAAATATTAATTCACATTTGTGGTGCCACTAAATAAACAATGAATTATTTAAATCAATATCGTCAATATTGTTATTATTATAAAAATATTTATTTATAATGGAGGGAGGGAGGTAAAAAAAATGAACACCAAAAGGTTCTTTGAGGAACCATTATAAGGAGTTCTTCGAAGAACTTATACGGGTTCCCACACAGTTTCAATTTGAAGAACCCCTAAAGGATACTCCAGGAACCTTTACTTTTTAGAGTGCACTGTAACTAACCTGTACGAGGCCCTATCAAACTTCTTTGAAAGGCTACAATAATCTCAGTGGGTTCTGCCTCAGCTATACAAAGGGGAAAAACTCCATAGTGGTCCTAATTGTCATCCTTCTATAAAAGCCGGCTATTACATACCTGCAGTCTGCTCTGCTTTAGCCTTAACCCTTCCCTTATGTTGTGGGACAGGTTTTTCATCACAAAAATAGTATTGAATGTATTTTTTTCACCATGACCCTTCATCTAGTCCTCAAGGTAGGGGTAATAACCTTGAAAATTAAATTTAAAAAATACTCTGTACTTGACCATGTACTTGACTTGCAATTTGACCTTGACCTTTGTTCTAGAGACAATGGTCTTCTGTTCGGTAAAGGTCAAACTATGACTATCACAAGGGATGCAAGTATGTTTTCCCTGTGATGTTCAGAGGCTGAGGGACAGTGATCTGGAGGTTGGCTATAAATGAGCTAAAAATGTAATAAATGTCATAAAAGGTCATCATTTGATTGATTTATGACTCCTGTATCAAACATTTGACTTTAAATTTTTCTCAGTTGGGTCTATCAACTCAGCAAAAACAGCATATAAAATAGGACATCCTCAGCTACTGGAAATACATTGTGGGAGGTTAAAATAATGTATTTATGATTTTGCTGTACTTACTGTACTGGGTCAAATTCACCCAGAACATCATCCGTGTATAACGTTTTGGAATGTAAGGGAAGGGTTAAGGCACTTGAGTTATTGCCTACTTGAGATGTTAGATTCAACTTAGTGAAAAGCATTTTAAATCGTTTTATACTATTCTGTCTGGCTAATGCAATACAGTTACGAAATCATTGAAATACACCCATAATATCTTTCAAAATGTTTCCAGTGATTTACCTTGAGTTGATGTTAGGTCTATACTATGGCAACAATGGTATTTTCTCTGGTGAGCTTGTAAGTACAGTAGGAACTCAAGAGGAAAAGGCAGTCAGGGTGAAACACGAGTAGCAAAGAAACAAAGTGGTACTCTTTCAGTGGGGAATGACTTTAAAATAACAGACTGTATTATGACGGTCATTTCCTGAACAAAAAAGAGAGCAAGAGAGAAGATGGGAAAAGAGGAGAAGAGGAAGAGAGAGACACTCCTCCGTACACATGACACTCCTATCATGAGTCTCCATGGAAACGGAGACTCTTTTTTTCCTCTTTGGCTCCAATAAGCTCAGGGAGGGACGAGCTGCAGCTAAATTGATTTCTGCACGTAGTTGGTAGTCTTTCAGCAAACACACACACAATCCCAGCCTTGGCCCTAATGTCTAATGCAGAATCCATATAGTTTCATGGGCATATGTTAAACCTTTAAAGCACACCAAGGAGTAAGAACGGTGAGTAAGGTTTCACACCACATAATGGCCCCTATCTGTTTAGTAGGTTATTATGCAGGTAAGTCACATTCTTATATCCAAAGGAAAACTTCAATTTGACAGCGATTTCATTTGACCGTAACACGTGTTTGGAATAATGAGGGTGACTCTGGAGAAAATAACAGAAATGTCAAGCGTGTTGTAATGTGAATATAAGAGAGACTCGATTTGTATCTCCTGCGGGCCAAACAAGTTATTTCCGCTGCCTTAGGGGGCATCGTGCCAGCTTGGAGTGTGTGTGTGTTTAAGAGGTTCCGTGGAGGGCCAGGCAGTCGCAGCATCTGCTAATGAGATTGTTGATTATTTAATAGGGACGGCGGGGGCCAGGGAGGTGCCATCTGCATCAGGGCCAAGAGACATACCCGTCATACACGCACATTATTCACACCCATAGGGCCCTGGCATCCACTCCAAATCAGCAAGGGGTCCAATATGACATGGAAATGCGGACTTTCAGGTGACAGAGGCTAAGTGTTAAAAGTTTAAGATGAGTTGAGCTTATCTCTGGTTGTTTTGAAGAGGGTCAGAGAGAGAGAGAGAGAGAGAGAAAGAGACAAAAAAAATGGCTGTTTTTTTTTTTTTTTTTTTTACAGGCGGTAAAAGCTGTCTGAATTTCATGAGCTCATAAACGCCCCCCATTATCATACATTAACATTTCCTCCCGGCCTGTAGTTTCTGCTTTTCACTGAGGATTATTCCTTTACAGAGAGCCAAGACAGGGGCCATCTTGGCTCGAGACCAACCGCTAGCGTTCATTACGGATCTGGCTGGCTTAATGTTCCCTAAAGTCTACAGGGGTCAGTGGTTGTCAGTGGAAGCTGACATGGCCTCAGCACCACTCCTATACACTCTGTCACACATTGTCAGCACAGCTGAGGGCTCTCTGTCTGTATGTCTGCAAACCAAATTGCACCCTACAGTGGTTCTTCCTTTAAAAGTTGTGTCGTACTGCAGCACAGCTTGTGGGCTCCCGCAGAATTCTATGGCACACTATAAGTGTCAGCTATTGTTGCCATTAATACTAGTTAGCACTAGTTTGACCACCAGAGGGCATATTTGAAAAGCATTTGACTGTACTAGATCATTTAAAACCTTTTTTTGTAAGAACATAGTATATGGCATTGATTTTAAGAAATGTAGCTTAATTAATTTGATTAATATTATGGTGATTCTATTCCAAGAAAAACCTCAGGGTTTCCGTTGGGAAAATATGGCTCTGTACAACGTTACCGGTCAAGTGACTGCAAGTGAAGAGCAAAATAATCCTAACATTTCCACACCCTAATTGTAGGCTAACCAATACCCAAATGGAGATTCAGTTAAAATAAAATTGTAATTGTTTTATCAAGACCAGTCCCCATGCTTGTCTCAGAGCAGCGCGAAACGGTGCTGAAATAGTTGACCACGCACGGGTAGGCTATTGCTTCAAATCCTATTATAACAATTGGATGACTTTGGGTGTTCGAGCAAGCAACAATTTGTTGCCTTCATTAGCCTACTTTATTCCAATATTTATGTCATTCAGTGATATTTATTCACATAATAATTCCTTATGGATCCATCCAGATAATGGTTAGAAAACAATGCATTTGGTGGACTCGGTAGTTCAAGAAGAGTTATATTTACCAAATAGACTAAAGTAAAAAATAATAATAAAAAGTAACACAATAAGAATAACGAGGCTATTTGCAGGGGGTACCGGTACTGAGTCAGTGCGCAGGGGTACAGGTTACTTGAGGTAATTTGTACATGTAGGTAGGGGTGAAGTGACCATGCATAGATAATAAACAACGAGTAGCAGCAGTGTATAAAAGGGAGGGGGAGGGGAGTAGAAGCAGTTGTTCAGTTGTCCTGCTAATAGCCCTTGTGAAAAACAAGTGTTTAAAAACATGATATCTAATATCTAAGGGGCTTTTATATCACTATAATAATCGTTGGGTAACAGATCGGCTCTCAGAACTCATTAAGAAGTGGCTTCTATCTTCAATATAATCATTCATTCAAAAGGTTAAACCCTAAGGTTTTAGGCCTGCAGTAGGTTATAGTAATACATGCCTTCTGGGAATGTTAAAAAGTCCAAAAGTTATGGGTGGAGTTAGAATTTTGTCTGTCAGAAGTATTAAAATCAACCAATGTCAGTCTTTAAATGTTTTAATTATCCAAATGTTTAAAGTGTGTGTGGGCGATGGGGGGAGAATGCATTTGACTGTTTTTAATATTGTCCATCAACCAAAAACACAGCATCTGTCACGATTCCCACCGACGGTGGCGCCCCCTCCTGCTCGGGTGGCGCTCGGCGGTCGTCGTCACCGGCCTATTAGCTACCACTGATTCCCTTTTTTGGTTTTCCCTTTTTTTGGTTTTGTGCACCTGTGTTTAGTGTGGTTAATTAGCGGGGCTATTTATGTTAGCTGGTCCGCTTCCGTGTTGTGCGGGATTATTTCTATGTTGACGGTTCATGTTCGTGTCGGCGCTATTTTACGCCGTGTGTACTTTCTCCCCTGTGTTTGGGAATATTTTGTTTCAGTAGTGAGTGTACATTAAATACGCCACTACCCTGTGCTCGCTGCTTCCTGTGCCTCATTCCTTCACCACGACTGCCAATCCGTTACAGAATCCCGCACCAGCTAAAAGGCATGGAATCAGCAGGAGCAGCGGCCACCCCTGTCCCCTCGATGGAGGAACGCGTCCTCCACCACACTACGGTCCTCCACCGCATAGGATCCGCGATGGACCAGATGATGGAGAGGATGGACAGATGGGAGAGAAGTGGTCTCCTCTCTCCACCTCCGGCTCCTCCGATGCAGCCACCTCCTCCTCCCACTACGTCTGGCTCAGGCACGCTTCGTTTGGCGCTCCCGAGGGAGTATGATGGGGCGGCGGCTGGGTGCCAGGGATTTCTGCTCCAGCTCGAGCTGTACCTGGCCACCGTCAGACCTGCTCCCTCGGGAGCGGAGAGCGTGAGTGCCCTCGTTTCCTGCCTGACGGGCCGAGCTCTGGAGTGGGCTAATGCGGTCTGGAATGGCCCAGACTTGGCGAGGGACCATTATCCAGAGTTCACCCGCCGCTTTCGGGCCGTGTTCGACCACCCTCCGGAGGGAAGAGCGGCGGGTGAACGGCTGTTCCACCTCAGGCAGGAGACGAGGAGCGCTCAGGACTTCGCGTTGGAGTTCAGGACCTTGGCTGCTGGGGCGGGGTGGAACGACAGGGCCCTCATAGACCACTATAGATGCAGTCTCCGGGTGGACGTCCGCAGGGAGCTGGCCTGTCGAGATGCAGCTCTATCCCTGGACGAGCTCATCGACATGTCCATTCGTTTGGACAATCTGCTGGCTGCCCGCGGGCGTTCGGAGAGGGTCCTGCCCGTTCCACCTTCGTGCACCCCCGCCCCTACCCCTATGGAGGTGGGGGGGGCCGTGCCAAGGGACACCGGAGGAGCTGGCTCCTCCTGCACCAGCTGTGGTCGGAGAGGACACACGGCCGACCGGTGCTGGAGGAGCCAGTCTGGGAGTCGAGAGGGCAGGCAGAACACTTCTCGGTCACCCCAGGTGAGTCAGCACCAGATTCACCCAGAACCCCCTGTTGGTCACGTGTTCTTACCTGTTTTGTTTTCTATTTTTTTTCCCTCTTCCCAGCATAGGGCGCTAGTCGATTCAGGCGCAGCTGGGAACTTTATGGATCGTGGACTTGCCATTAAGCTGGGCATTCCGCGGGTGCCGTTAGATTCCCCCTTCCCCGTGCACTCCCTAGATAGCCGACCATTAGGGTCAGGGCTAGTCAGGGAGTCTACGGTGACACTGGACATGGTAACGCAGGGGAATCATAAGGAACGCATTAGTTTTTTCCTTATTGATTCGCCTGCATTTCCGGTGATGCTGGGGGTCCCCTGGCTGGCTGGTCACAATCCCCGTATTTCATGGAAACAGGGGGTTCTCCAGGGGTGGTCAGAGGAGTGTTCAGGGAGGTGTCTAGGAGTTTCCATAGGTGCCACGTCGGTGGAGAGTCCAGACCAGGTGTCCCCCGTGCGCATTCCCCCTGAGTACGCCGATTTGGCGATCGCCTTCTGTAAAAAGAGGGCGACTAAATTACCACCCCATCGACAGGGGGATTGTGCGATAGACCTCCAGGTTAACGCTGCGCTTCCCAAGAGTCACGTGTACCCCTTGTCACAGGAGGAGACAGCGGCTATGGAGACATATGTCACTGAATCCCTGGGACAGGGGTACATTCGGCCCTCCATCTCACCCGCCTCCTCGAGTTTCTTTTTTGTGAAGAAAAAGGAGGGAGGTCTGCGTCCGTGCATTGATTACAGAGGTCTAAACGCTATCACAGTGGGGTTTAGTTACCCACTACCTCTCATCGCTACGGCGGTGGAATCATTTCACGGAGCAAAGTTCTTCACAAAACTGGATCTTAGGAGCGCGTATAACCTGGTGCGTATCAAGAAGGGAGACGAGTGGAAAACCGCCTTTAGTACCACATCGGGCCATTATGAGTGCCTCGTCATGCCGTATGGGTTGACAAAATGCTCCAGCCGTCTTTCAATCCTTTGTTGACGAGATTCTCAGGGACCTGCACGGGCAGGGCGTGATAGTCTATATCGATGACATTCTGATATATTCCGCCACCCGCTCCGCGCATGTGTCCCTGGTGCGCAAGGTGCTTGGTAGACTGCTGGAGCATGACCTATACGTTAAGGCTGAGAAGTGTGTGTTTTCCAAACGAGCCGTTTCCTTTCTGGGTTATCGCATTTCCACCACGGGGGTGGTGATGGAGTGTGACCGCGTTAAGGCCGTGCGTAATTGGCCGACTCCAACCACGGTGAAGGAGGTGCAGCGGTTCTTAGGCTTTGCCAATTACTACCGGAGGTTTATCCGGGGTTTTGGCCAGGTAGCGGCTCCCATTACCTCACTGCTGAAGGGGGGGCCGGTGCGTTTGCGATGGTCGACGGAGGCGGAGGGAGCCTTCAAGAAGTTGAAGACCCTGTTCACCGACGCACCCGTGTTGGCGCACCCGGACCCGTCTCTAGCATTCATAGTGGAGGTGGACGCATCCGAGGCTGGGGTGGGTGCCGTGCTATCACAGCGCTCGGGTACGCCATCGAAACTCCGCCCCTGCGCTTTCTTTTCGAAGAAGCTCAGTTCGGCGGAGCGTAACTATGATGTGGGGGACAGGGAGTTGCTAGCGGTGGTAAAAGCTTTGAGGGTGTGGCGGCACTGGCTTGAGGGGGCTAAACACCCCTTTCTCATCTGGACCGACCACCGAAACCTGGAGTACATCCGGGCAGCGAGGAGACTGAATCCGCGTCAGGCAAGGTGGGCCATGTTCTTCGCCCGGTTTAGGTTCACTATCTCCTATAGACCGGGTTCCCTTAACACTAGAGCCGACGCGCTGTCCCGTCTCTATGACACGGAGGACCGGCCCATCGATCCAACTCCCATCATTCCAGCGTCTAGGCTGGTGGCACCGGTGGTATGGGAGGTGGACGCAGACATCGAGCGGGCATTAGTGTTGGAACCTGCGCCTGCAGGTTCCCGCGGGTCGCATGTATATGCCGCTCGGTGTTCATGATCGTTTGATTCGATGGGCGCACACGCTACCTACGGCGGGTCATCCTGGTGTGGCGAGGACAGTGCGGAGTCTCAGGGGGAAGTACTGGTGGCCCACCTTGGCTAAGGACGTGAGGTCCTATGTCTCTTCCTGTTCGGTGTGCGCTCAGAGTAAGGCGCCTAGGCATCTACCGAGAGGGAAGTTACAGCCCCTCCCCGTTCCACAACGGCCATGGTCGCACCTGTCTATAGATTTCTTGACAGATCTTCCCCCCTCTCAGGGGAACACTGCGATTCTGGTGGTTGTGGATCGGTTCTCTAAGTCCTGCCGTCTCCTCCCATTGCCCGGTCTCCCTACGGCCCTGCAGACTGCGGAGGCCCTATTTACCCACGTCTTCCGGCACTACGGGGTGCCGGAGGACATTGTCTCTGATCGAGGTTCCCAGTTCACATCCAGGGTCTGGAGGGCGTTTATGGAGCGGCTGGGGGTCTCGGTCAGTTTGACCTCCGGTTTTCACCCCGAGAGCAATGGGCAGGCGGAGAGGGTGAACCAGGAGGTGGGCAGGTTTCTGAGGTCGTATTGCCAGGACCGGCCAGGGGAGTGGGCGAGGAACATTCCCTGGGCTGAGTTAGCCCAGAACTCACTTCGCCACTCCTCTACTAACATGTCACCCTTTCAGTGTGTTTTGGGTTACCAGCCGGTCCTGGCACCATGGCAGACCGAGGCTCCTGCGGTGGAGGACTGGGTACAGCACTCCAAGGAGACCTGGAGAGCCGTCCAGGACTCCCTAAAGGAGGCCAGTGGACGGCAGAAGAGGAGTGCTGACCGCCACCGCAGTGAGGCACCCGTGTTCGTACCGGGAGACAGGGTCTGGCTCTCGACCCGGAACCTGCCCCTCCACGTGCCCTGCCGGAAGCTGGGGCCGCAGTGTGTGGGGCCCTTTAAAGTCCTGAGGAGGATAAACGAGGTGTGTTATCGGTTACAACTCCCTTCCTATTACCGTATTAACCCCTCGTTTCATGTGTCTCTCCTCAGGCCGGTGGTAGCTGGTCCCCTGCAGGAAGGTGAGGTGCTGGAGGTCCCTCCACCCCCTCTGGACATCGGGGGGTCCCCGGCGTACAGCGTACGGGCCATTCTGGACTCGAGACGCCGGGCAAAAGGCCTGCAGTACCTCGTGGACTGGGAGAGGTACGGCCCGGAGGAGAGGTGCTAGGTGCCGGCGGAGGACGTCTTGGACCCATCCATGTTGAAGGATTTCCATCGCCTCCGTCCGGATCGCCCTGCGCCTCGCCCTCCGGGTCGTCCTCGAGGCCGGTGTCGGCGCGCTGCGGGAGCCGCGCGTCAGGAGGGGGTACTGTCACGATTCCCACCGACGGTGGCGCCCCCTCCTGCTCGGGTGGCGCTCGGCGGTCGTTGTCACCGGCCTATTAGCTACCACTGATTCCCTTTTTTGGTTTTCCCTTTTTTTGGTTTTGTGCACCTGTGTTTAGTGTGGTTAATTAGCGGGGCAATTTATGTTAGCTGGTCCGCTTCCGTGTTGTGCGGGATTATTTCTATGTTGCCGGTTCATGTTCGTGTCGGCGCTATTTTACGCCGTGTGTACTTTCTCCCCTGTGTTTGGGAATATTTTGTTTCAGTAGTGAGTGTACATTAAATACGCCACTACCCTGTGCTCGCTGCTTCCTGTGCTTCATTCCTTCACCACGACTGCCAATCCGTTACAGCATCTACAGTGGTAGAAATATGTTAAAAAAAGTTTTAAAAAAATATATAATTTCAAAATGCATATGTTTATTAGGCTACTGTGCAGTGTCTTTAAATACAATGTCCCCCCTACCCTCTTTGGCAAGAGTCTATTGTCCTGCTAATAGCCCATCATGGGTGGATGGCTTCTTTTGTATTCCAATGTATTGAATGAATGTATTAATTACAGTCATTTACCATTCTCAGGGTGGAAACATTGTTTGCAGAGTTCACAATCTCATTACAGTCCTAACCCTTCACAACTATTTTGCAATCTATATGGCACAGCTTGATAAAGGTTCCAATTTCTAACATTTTTTTATCAATTAGCATATTTTAGTTTAACCACAATATTTGTTGTATTATTTGTTCTGTCTTTTCTGGTGGATTAAACTGAAATTGCAACCAACTTTCTATGGCTTGTTTTAAAAAATAACGATATTTTGGAGATTGTTTCATTTTCAAATTTCCGAAAGTGAGCGGTTGTAATCTGAATAAAGGGAAAAAGGTCATTCTTGAACATGGGGTGAGACAATAGGCCCTTTTAATTTGGTCTGGCTTACCATTCCAAATAACATTTCATATTTTTGCTCATATAATTTAAACAGGTTGCTAGGTGTTGGCAAAACCATAAGCAAATAGATCAACTCTGATAAGACTAAAGAGTTAATCAGGGTAGTTTTTCCACAAATAGACAGGCATTTTCATCAAGGACGTTGTTTGCAGTGTCCACAAACAGGAGATGAGTTTCAGAGCTCACAGATGTGCCTGGCATGGATTGTGACTCCATCTCGTTCCTCGCCCTCTTCAACGCGTCCTCCGCCTGACTCTCCGCCAATGACATTATTTTTTTTCTCTCACACATACAGTAGTAACCAGATATTAAACTATCCTTTTGTAAAGGTTGAAGATTCTATTGTCCTGCTAATGGCCCATCCTGGAAACGTTGTTTCCAGAATTCACAGCCTGCTACGCATGTGAAAAACAACATTTCTACAGCTGTCCATCACCACTGTAAATAAAAACACTGAATATTTAAGGGGCATTAATATAATTATAATGCAGGGTTAATAAAAATAATAATAATCGTTGGATAACAGAATGGAACTCATTAAGAGGTGGCTTCTATCTTCAATATAATCATTATTTCAGAAGGTTAAACCCATAGGTTTAAGGCCTGCAGTAGGTTATAATAAAAGGAAAATTGCGTGTCAATTCATAAACCATGTGCCATGGAATCGGTACATCGAAAATTTCTTCCCAAATATTTTGCAATCTATATGGCACAGCTGTCAATTTTTTGGTCCTTAAATGAAACTGGTATATAAACTCAGCAAAAAAAGAAACGTCCTCTCACTGTCAACTGCGTTTATTTTCAGCAATCTTAACATGTGTAAATATTTGTATGAACATAACAAGATTCAACAACTGAGACATAAACTGAACAAGTTCCACAGACATGTGACTAACATAAATGGAATAATGTGTCCCTGAACAAAGGGGAGGTCAAAATCAAAAGTAACAGTCAGTATCTGGTGTGGCCACCAGCTGCATTAAGTACTGCAGTGCATCTCCTCCTCATGAACTGCACCAGATTTGCCAGTTCTTGCTGTGAGATGTTACCCCACTCTTCCACCAAGGCACCTGCAAGTTCCCGGACATTTCTGGGGGGAATGGCCCTAGCCCTCACCCTCCGATCCAACAGGTTCCAGACGTGCTCAATGGGATTGAGATCCGGGCTCTTCGCTGGTCATGGCAGAAGACTGACATTCCTGTCTTGCAGGAAATCACGCACAGAATGAGCAGTATGGCTGGTGGCATTGTCATGCTGGAGGGTCATGTCAGAATGAGCCTGCAGGAAGGGTACCACATGAGGGAGGAGGATTTCCCTGTAACACACAGCGTTGAGATTGCCTGCAATGACAACAAGCTCAGTCCAATGATGCTGTGACACACCGCCCCAGACCATGACGGACCCTCCACCTCCAAATAGATACCGCTCCAGAGTACAGGCCTCAGTGTAGCGCTCATTCCTTCGACGATAAACGAGAATCCAACCATCACCCCTGGTGAGACAAAACCACGACTTGTCAGTGAAGAGCACTTTTTGCCAGTCGTGTCTGGTCCAGCGACGGTGGGTTTGTGCCCATAGGCGACGTTGTTGTCGGTGATGTCTGGTGAGGACCTGCCTTACAACTGGCCTACAAGCCCTAAGAGTGCAGCCTCTCTCAGCCTATTGCGGACAGTCTGAGCACTGATGGAGGGATTGTGCGTTCCTGGTGTAACTCGAGCAGTTGTTGTTGCCATCCTGTACGTGTCCCACAGGTGTGATGTTCGGATCTACCGATCCTGTGCAGGTGTTCTTACACGTGGACTACCACTGCGAGGATGATCAGCTGTCCATCCTGTCTCCCTGTTGTGCTGTCTTAGGCGTCTCACAGAACGGACATTGCAATTTATTGCCCTGGCCACATTTGCAGTCCTCATGCCTCCTTGCGGCATGCCTAAGGCACGTTCACGCAGATGAAAAGGGATCCTGGGCATCTTTCTTTCAGTGTTTTTCAGAGTCAGTAGAAAGGCCCCTTTAGTGTCCTAAGTTTTCATACCTGTGACCTTAATTGCATACTGTCTGTAAGCTGTTAGTGTCTACGACCGTTCCACAGGTGCATGTTCATTTATTGTTTATGGTTCATTGAACAAGCATGGGAAACAGTGTTTAAACCCTTTACAATGAAGATCTGTGAAGTTATTTGGATTTTTGTGAATTATCTTTGAAAGACAGGGTCCTGAAAATGGGAAATATCTTTTTTTTTTAGTTCATTTTTATTTATCACAATTTTCTTTAACCAATTTTGGTCTTCATTTTTGTCTTCAACGCATTGCCGACAGACAAGTTACTTTTTCCCCCTTCCACATGATAAAGGTTCCAATTGCTAAAGTTTTTTTAATCAATTAGTATATTTGAGTTTAACCACAATATTTGTTGTGTTATTTGTTTTGTCTTTTCTGGGGGATTAAACTGAAATTGAAACCAACTTTCTATGGCTTGTTTAAAAAAATAACGATATTTTGGAGATGATTTCGTATTCAAATAACCGAAAGTGAGCGGTTGTAATCTGAATAAAGGGAAAAAGGCAATTTTTTAACATGGGTTGAGACATTCTTACTAATTTGTAAATAAAGCCAGTTTGTTATTTAGAATGATTTATTTCTGTTTTGAGAGGGAGAGAAACCAAAAGCACACCATGCCTATTTTTCGAAAATCATCAGTCCACATGTTAAGTGTAATTCCCCCATTGTATCTACCCAAGTTCTCTCTTAACTCCAAGACCACCGACAGTTTTTTGTTGTTGTTGCCTGATGCAGGACTCTAGTGCCAGAGAAGAGAGACTCTCAGACTGAAAACACCTCCATTCATTCACTAAGCCTGCTTTCCTGTAGAGGTAATAGTTATGGGGACAGCAGGTGAGTGTCTGAGGAGAATGATGGCCAGGTAGCCTGTAGAGGCATATGCATGTATGTAGGGAGGGGCTGCACTGAAGGAGGGAGGTTTTACTGGGGAAATATCCCAAAGGAACACAATGATGTGTCAGACTGCTGTGAGTGCTGCTGTGGGAGAGACAGAGGGTCCGCTATAAAGGCATTTAGTCAGGTTTAGAGAAGGAAGGGGGTTGACGGGGGTGGGGGGTTACACTAAGGGAGGGGGGTTAACTAAAATGGGGAAATCTCTCAGAGCGTCACCATGTGTCATTATGGTCCAGCTAGAGACCTCAGACTACTGCTGCTCTCGTCACGCCTTTGTGGAGAGGAAGAAAAACAACATGCGACGAGAGGCCCTTCACCTGCTGCCCGCTGTTTTCTTGGAACAGTGTGTGTGTGTGTGTGTGTGTGTGTGTGTGTGTGTGTGTGTGTGTGTGTGTGTGTGTGTGTGTGTGTGTGTGTTTCCAGGATCAGTATATTAGCTCTGGGAGAATGGGCTCGTCTTGGTGACAGGGAGAGCGGAGCGACTAGCCGAGCAGTCAGGAAGATAAAGGTCACCAGCTCGCTGTCTGGTCGACCGGGACAAAAGGAGCGGCGCTGTGCGGCGATGAACCATGGGAAATCAGACAGGTGTCCACATGCCAAAAGCCTCTCAGAACCGTCTCTGGCTTTGAGAGCAGTGCCTTCGCCACCGCTGATTACTGTACAGGCCTCGGTCTGTCCGTCTGTCCGTCTGTCCGTCCACCCACGCACCCATCACAGTCCTGAGACTTGGTCTGTCTGTCCACCTCCTAGCGCCCAGACACATATTGTCCCATTTCCATGTAAAAGGTCACAACCTCTGTTCTGAAATACATTGGTACATTAGTACTTTGGTGCCTTGGTGCATTGATACGGTGCGTAGTTGATAGATTGGTATAGTGGTGCGCTGGGTTTGGTATGTTGGTGTGTTGGGGCGATGTTCTCTGGGCTGATGGACATTGGGACGTTGGTGCTGTAGTGTGATGGGTAGCTACTTACAGCAGGGGTAGTTGAGCAGCAGGATGTCGTCAATGGCAATGTAGCCTCGCCGTTCTGCCGAGACGGATGCTTCAAACACCACCTGAGGACAGACAACAGAGAGATGAGAGGAGAACGGGACAGACAATTGAGAGATGAGAGGAGAATGGCACAGACAATGGTGAGATGAGGAGGGGGGAAGAAAGGATTCCACATTATGCAACACAGAGAGAGAAAGGACTGGAGGCAGAGAGAGTGAAGTCCTAATCAAACAGCTTGTCTTTGAATCCACGGAGGCCTGTCTGGTGGCAAATCCCACTACTCAAACATCCATAGTTTAGCATAGCCTCGTTTCACACAGTCATCTCTCCCTCTCTCCCTCCCACTCTTTCAAACAAACATCTTTCTCTCTCTTCATCAGAGAACACACACAGAACATGGGACCCACAGGAGTCATTGAGCGCTGCCCAAATCTCTACTCACTCATCTAAATGAATCCAGCGTCATGCAGAGAAACCAAAGTGAATCCCAGATCCCTCCCACAGGGAACCAAAGGGAATCTGGACCACTGAAAAATCATTACTGCCACAATAACCCATATCGTTTACTGAGGGACAGTTTACTATTTTACCGCAGAGGCACAACGAATACATAAACACTGCAGTCCATGCAGATGGGGTTTACTGCATTCATAGATTCCAGACTTCAAATAGCACTACACTTTCAAGTCATTTAGCCGGGCTTGATTGAGCTTTCCTGTCACAATGGACCCAATGGAAAAGTCACTGACAGCCACACAGTGTAAAGCTCTGCAAATGATCCTAAAAGCTCATCACAGACAATAATATGTTAGCTATGACTGAAACCAGCAGACTATGATAGGTCAGATTCCAATATCATGCACTTCAACGAGTCTGGGGGCATCCCAAATGGAACCCTATTCCTTATATAGCAGCCCTAGTGTGTCTCTGTGTTGACCAACACATCAGGCTCTAAGTGCCTGGTCCGGACCAACAGCACCGCACAAGGCCTCCTCAGATGGACACAGGCCACGCTTCCCTGTCTGCTAATTTATTAGTATTCTTCATTCTTATGCGTGGGCGCTTAGAGAAGTCTGGACGATTACCTTCTCCATTCATCAGGCACTGACGCACCCTGACGAGCACGCACTGGGGCTGACCCCATAGGCTGTTGGTCGACCGAGATTTCTTTAGTCGAGCAGTAGCATAAATTGTTCAACGTTTTAAAAAATCATGGTGTACAAGACAGCTGTCTGATTCACGCATCTGAGTGGTCTGATCCATTGTGGAGGCCGTTGGGATGGCACAGTCCATCACTCTAAGGTATGTGCTACTGAAATTGTATATGGTTATATTATGTAAGAAAATGGTGCAACACAAATAAAACTAATATTTTATAACAAATGCACTTTCTCCCGCGTTGGATAGTGGTTGCTGTGTGCGGCTCTGAAACACAATGTGCTGTTGAATCGCCGCCTTTTCCTGATCATGTTGTTACACTACGTGCACAATTATTAGGCAAGTGAGTATTCTGATCTTATCACTGTTTCTATTCACATTTTCGAACTCCAAACCATATAAACTTGAATGCTTATTGGATTTACTCATTTTCAGGTGATATGTATTTGTGTAATGAGGGAGGGTGTGGCGAAAGTGAATAACACCTTATATCAAGGTATGCATAATTATTTGGCAGCCTCATTACCTCAGGTAAAATGGACTAAAAAATAAATTTAACTGACACTGAAAAGCCAAAAATGCCTTTCAGACGGATGCAACACTCTTTAAATAGCTAAACTATTGAGGTGTGACCACCGGACATTCAAACGTTTTGTTGCGAATAGTCAACTGGGCTGCAAAAAACACATGGGGAAGAAAAGGCGCAAATTAACTGCAAAAGACTTGAGAAGAATTAAACGTCAAACTACCAGGAACCCATTATCCTCCAGTGCCACCGTATTCCAGAACTGCAACCTACCTGGAGTGTTCAGAAGTACAAGGTGTCAAGTGCTCAGAGACATGGCCAAGGTCAAGAAGACTGAAACAAGACCACCACTGAATAAGATTCACAAGTTGAAGCGTCAAGATTGGGCAAAGAAATACCTGAAGACAGATTTTTCAAAGGTTTTATGGACAGATGAAATGAAAGTGACTCTTGATGGACCAAATGGATGGGCCCGTGGCTGGATCAGTAATGGACACAGGGCACCACTTTGAGTCAGGTGCCAGCAAGGTGAAGGAGGGGTACTGGTATGGGCTGCTAATCATTGAGGATGAGGTAGTTGAACCTTTTCGGGTTGAAGACATGATCTTTATGCAGGACAATGCTCCATCACATGCATCCAAGTACTCCACTGCTTGGCTAGCCAGCAAGGGCCTCAAAAATGCCTGAATAATGACCTGGCCCCCTTCCTCACCTGACTTAAATCTTGTTGAGAACTTGTGGGCCCTTCTCAAACGTGAGATTTACAGTGATGGAAGACAATACACCTTTTTGAACAGCATTTGGGAGGCTGTGGTTGCTGCTTCAGCGAAAATTGATCGTGAAGAGATCAAGAAACTCACAGACTCCATGGATGGAAGGCTCATGGCAGTTATTGAATATAAGGTTGGCTATATTGGTCACTGAATATTTTGGAAAGGCCAAAAATGTTATATAATTGTCATTTTGTGTTACTTATCTGTTACACTTACTCTAAAAATTGAGAATAAACAAGTGAGTTGAGAGAAATTATTTTTGTAATTTAGTTGCCTAATAATTCTGCACACTAATAGTTGCCGAATAATTGTGCACACTTATATATTTCCCTGAGAAGGACAAAACTCACTTTTCCTTTGTTAAACATTCAGGTTTGAGGTTCAATAACATTTTGGATTGACTGAGAGCATTGTGTTTGTTCAACAATACAATTAATCCCGAGGAATACAATTTGCCTAATAATTGTGCACACAGTGTAGAGTTAAGAGATGAGAAAACAGCCCTTACCTTATTGTCTAAGAAAAGTAAGGTGAGAGGAAACCCCAACTTAATTAGGTCCGTAATCAATAGCCTAACTGTTACATGTGCCTGGCTTTATAAATCATCAATATATCTACAGAAATAAGACAGATCTTGCTTCTGTTGCCTGTTTGAGTGTTTCGTTGATAGCCTACTGATTCCGTGAGCACCAAGCCTCACACAACAATTTCACAAATTTGTCTGTTTTTAATATTTGCTATGCTGTAATAAAGGCTTAACACTTTTTTTCATTAGACCAGCACCTCTGGTATTATTTAGCATTAATTTAGTGTTGTTTGCACTGTTCCAAATTGTCAGAAAAATTATATTTATAATAATAACCCTCCTTTTTCCTTGAACAAATTCGTATTGTTATTACTATTATGATCATCATTATAACAATAAGTAATGTAATTATCATTAGTAGGCTTAATATAACAGCTTTGTATAACCACCATAGAGCTGCAGGCCTAAGAGCACATTCTGTTTAGTCTTAATACCATAACTTACTTAGGCCTGTATTTCAATACTTAGAAAGGTTACTTTACCAATAAATAATTTTTGCGTTCATGTCATCACACAGCATACGAGTCATTCATGATGTGAAATGCATTCAAGCATTTTAGTTTTAAAATAAAATAGCAAAGCGACCATTGAATAATTAGCGTAAACAATAAATAGACCTAAACCGTTGCATTTTGGAAACTGCATTCACAAATGAATGCGACTGTTTTTAAGTCTTTGCTGTAATAACTTTTTGGTCCACTCATATTTTTGGGGGTCATGGACAGCCCTAACACACACACACACACACACACACACACACCTCCACACACCCGGCCATCCATTCACTTGCTCAGCACTGCACAGAGCCTTGACACTACCTGGCTATCAGTATCAGACCCTGCTCAGAGCAGAGAGGGAGAGGGGAGATAGAGAGGGAGTGAGTGAGGGGGAAAGAGAGAAATGGAAAGAGAGTGACAGAGAGAGGGGCAGAGATAGAGAGAAAGAAAAAGAGACAGAGAGAGAGAGAGAGAGAGAGAGAGAGAAAGAAAGAGGGAGGGAGCGAAATGTAAGGAGAGATGGTGTAGGCTAAGCTACATTGACATTGGCAGTCACGATAGGCCTGATAGCATCATAAATATTTGATAGCAAAGTTTCCCCACATCTCTACAACCCACACCTGCAACACCCTCATCTCCAATACCCCACACAGGCAAAGAAAGGAAACATCTGTCTATCACTGCACACAAAGTAAAGGTGGATTTGTTTAAAGGAACAGAATCGTCATCAGTTCTAGGTTGTGACAGTCTTCCTGTTTTATTTACCTATTTCCTCTTGTTGCAACCACGCAGAGCTACAAAGAGAACGGGGAAAGAAGCAAGGTAGATATAACACTTACAAAAAACAACAGTGATGTGAGAATCAAGGCCAGGCTTGTTGAAACTAGTGAGGTGTTTCTGTGCTGTGTCTGCTCCTGTCTGTCTCTCAGGCTATAGAGCTGTTTCATCATCCAAGCAGAGAGAGATGGGAGAAATAATATCAGACACCAAACTCTAAATACGGATCACAAAAACACTGCCTTCGGATACCGGGAGGAGGGATGAGGCAGGACGAGGGGAAGGAAGAAGAGGGATAAAAGGAAAAAAAGGAAAATTCACTCATACATTTTAACATGAGCTTCCCTCTCCCCCTAGCTGCTACAGCTCCAGTTCAGTTCACCTCATAAAACCCAATGGTGCAGAATTACACACTTCTCTATGCTGAATCCCTGCTCTGTTCCCTTCCCCGTCCTCGAAAGGAATACATACAATCAGCTGGCTGGCTGGATTGGTGGCTGGCTGACAGGCTGGCTCGCTGGTAGTCAGGCTGGTTTGTTGGCTGGCTGGCTGGCGATAAAGGTTTGCAATAAAGAGGATTTGTTGGGTAATTATTATTTCTGGATTCTAGTTTTCATTTTCATCGCTATGGGAGTTATTTATGCACGTGTTCTTATGATAAAGCTTGCAATTTGTACACGGACAGACTCCATTGATCCACACAAGTGGTTTAATTAATTCAACAGCTTCAGAAACCATTGGAGAAACAGGAACATGTTGCACAGTTATTGCCAGAATGTTCAGTTGATGGATTTGTTATGGTTAATAAAGTGGAATGAGGGTAGAATGGTATTGACTGGTATTGACATTGTGGCAGTAAAACACAGTAATTTATGACCTGAGATTCAGTGGACCACGTTCAGCTAGTAGGCTGAGGAAATGGACACACACAATTACAATGCCTTCAGAAAGTATTCAAACTTGTATTGAAATTGTTTCAAACATAACACTTTGTATTCAGGACAAAAAGTTAATTGCTTTGCCACGTTTTTCCAGTATTACTTTAGTGCCTTGTTGCAAACAGGATGCATGTTTTAAAACATTTCTATTCTTTACAGGCTTCCTTCTTTTCACTCTGTCAATTAACTTAGTATTGTGGAGTAACTACAATGTTGTTGATCCATCCTCAGTTTTCTCCTATCACAGCAACTCTAACTGTTTTAAAGTCACCATGGGCCTCATGGTGAAATCCCTGAGTGGATTCCTTCCTCTCTGGCAACTGAGTTAGGAAGGACCCCTGTATCTTTGTAGTGACTGGGTGTACTGATACACCATCCAAAGTTTAAGGGCTAGCCTGTCGACAACTTCCGGTGAAATTAGAGGGCACGCAATTCAAATATTTTTTATTTTAATTATGGATATTAAACATTTAGGTACATACAAGTGTGTTATATCGGTTAAAAGCTTAATTTATTGTTCATCTAACTGCATTGTCCGATTTACAATAGGCTTTACAGCGAAAGCCTACCATGCGATTGTTTGAGGACGGCGCCCCACATCAACATATTTTTCCACCTGCACAGGCTTCATAAAATCACAAATAGCGATTAAATATTCACTTACTTTTTGAAAATCTTCCTCTGATTTGCAAACCAAAGGGTTGCTTCAACATGTATGGTCGTTTTGTTAGATAAAATCATTCTTCATATCCCAAAAAGTCTGTTTATTTGGCGCCATCGATTTGAGTAATCCACCTGTTCATCATGCAGAGAAAGGAATCCAAAAAGCTACCACTAAACTTTGTTAAAACAAGTCAAAATACATTTATTTTTAATACTCAGGTACCCTAAAATGTAAGTAAACTATAATATTTCATACGGAAATAAGTATGTTCAATAGGAAAGCAAAATTAGCAGGTGCGCATCCTCTTTGTCGCGTGCGCACAGACAGGTTTCCAACTCCAACAACCAGGATTAAAACTCAAAATTCTTCCTAATTTGGGAAGAAACAAGCCTGAAACCTTGAACAAAGACTGTTGACATCTAGTGGAAGCCATAGGAATTGCAATCTGGGAGCTGGATTTGGATATGACCCTATACGTTCCATTGGAAGAGCATGGGCTCTTAAAAAAAAAAATTCTGGTTGTTTTTTCTTTGCATTTTCTCCTACCATATCTATTGTGTTATAGTCTCATACATTATTTTAACATTTCCACAAACTTCAAAGTGTTTTCTATCCAATGGTACCAATTATATGCATATCCTGGCTTCTGGGTCTGAGTAACAGGCAGTTTACTTTGGGCACGTCAGTCAGGCATAAATTCAGAAAAAAGGACCCTAGCCCTAACAAGTTTTAATAACTTCACCATGCTCAAAGGGATATTCAATGTCTGTTTTTTTATACCCATCTACCAATGGGTGCCCTTCTTTGTGAGGCATTGGAAAACCTCCCTGGTCTTTGTGGTTGAATCTGTGTTTGAAATTCACTGCCCGACTGAAGGACCTTACAGATAATTGTATGTGTGGGGTACAGAGATGAGGTAGTCATTCAAAAGTCCTGTTAAACACTACTATTGCACACAGAGTGAGTCCATGCAACTGATTATGTGACTTGTTAAGCACATTTTTACCCCTGAACTTATTTAGATGAAATAAAGAGAGAAAGTGTGAGAAAATGAGTCCTCCTCCTTCCTCCTCCCATTTTCTGGCTTGGTTCCATCCCCCTGTACCTCATCTCCTAAAACCCAGGCTGTTCTCTGAGCCTGCCCAGGACTGATAGCACCAGGAACCATGAATAATCAGAATTCAACCAGAAAGACAAACACCCAATTGAGACTCTGCATGCAGAATTCTGCAAAAATATTATGTGTACAACGCAAAACCCAAACAATGCATGCAGAGCAGAATTATGACTACACCCACTGGTTATCAACATCTAGAAAAGAGCTGTTAAATTCTACAGTTACCTAAAAGGATGCGATACCCACACATTCCACCACAAACCCTCACCTACGGAGAGATGAACCTAGAGAAGAGTCCCCTCAGCCAGCTGGTTCTGGGGCTCTGTTCACAAACACAAACAGACTTCACAGAACCCCAGGACAGAAACACATTCAGACCTACCAAATTAAGAGAAAGCAAAAAGATAACTATTTTACACACTGGAAAGAATCAATCAGAATACAGAACAAATTGTAATGATATCTGGGCCTAACAGAGAATACACAGTAGCAGAATACCTGACCACTGTGACTGACCTCACATTATAAAAATGCTTGACTATGTACAGACTCAGTGAACATAGCCTTGCTATTGAGAGAGGCCACCACAGCATATGTTCTCTCGAGAGCCAGGTCTGCCTATGCCCACTGCCCACAAAATAAGTTGGAAACGGAGGTACACTTCCTAACCTCCTGCCAAATGTATGACCACATTAGAGAGACATACTGTATTTCCCACAGATCACACAGACGCACCAAAAAATGGAAAACAAATCAAACATTGTTAAACTCCCATATCTGTTAGGCAAAATACCACAGTGTGCAATCACAGCAGAAAAGTTTGTGACCCGTTACCATGAGAAAAGGACAACCAGAGGAGCACAAACAACATTGTAAATACAACCTATATGTATCTGTTTATTTTCAACTACTTGCACATTGTTATAACAGTGTACATAGCCAATAATAAAACATTTGAAATGTCTATTCTTTTAAAACTTTTGTGAGTTTAATGTTCACTAATGTTTCCCTTGTTTATTTCCCTTTTGTTTATTGTCTATTCCATTTGCTTTGGCAATGTAAACATGTTTCTCATGCCAATAAAGCCCTTTGAATTAAATTGAGAGAGAGAGAGAGGCACAGAGAGAGAGGGGCATAGAGAGAGGGAGAGACAGAGGCATAGAGAGAGAGGTAGAGAGAGAGAGAGGTAGAGAGAGAGAGAGGCAGAGAGAGAGGGAGAGAGAGAGAGAGAGGGAGAGAGAGAGAGAGAGAGAGAGAGAGAGAGAGAGAGAGAGAGAGCAGCTGAAGGAGAGGTAAATACAATGTTCCAGCTGTGCAGAGACAGGTGCTCTACTCCCTGCACCACAGAATATACCCTGCTACAATTACACTAGCTAGGCTACAATCTGTGCCCTCTATACACACACTGTCAAGTACACTAGTGTGTAGACTCTGTGCCACCTAGTATATACACACTTTCAAGTACACTCTCTAGGCTACAGCCTGTTCCCTCAGCCCTGTATACACAAACTGCTAAGATAATGTTCCATCTTCAGTTTCTCAGACTTTCTAGTTGTGTTTACACTAGAGAGAGAGAGACAGACGAGAGATAGCCCAAGAGAGACATGGGGAGAGGAGAGAGAGAGACAGAGTGAAACAGACAGAGCTAGTCGGAGAGATGTGGAGAGAAACAGAAAGAGGGAAGAGAGCACAAGAGAGAGGTGGGGAGAGGAGAGAGAGAGAGAGAGAGACACATGTGGAGAGAGAGAGACAGAGAGATTGTTAGGGAGATATGGAGAGAGAGACAGAGACTGAGGAGAGACACACTTAAGTCTGAGGGCCGCTGTGATCA
This sequence comes from Salmo trutta, assembly GCF_901001165.1. Lineage (NCBI taxonomy): Eukaryota > Metazoa > Chordata > Actinopteri > Salmoniformes > Salmonidae > Salmo > Salmo trutta. Next base: position 24,812,659 of record NC_042992.1, on the reverse strand, counting down.
CTCTCTGTCTTTATCTCTCTTTAGTCTTTAGTGCTACGTCTATTAACTTCGTTCCTAAGCAGGATTTCAAAAAACGAGGAGAACCTCTTGAGAGCTTCATAGAATATTCAGATAGTGTTTGCAGCTACTTCTCCTATTAAACTCAATCACCTCAACTATCCCTCTTTAAGATATCAAAAGACTGGGACTGTTCACCTGCCACTGATACCAAAGTAGCAAGCTTCTCACCTACACTCTAGCCGACAAGACACATCTGAATAGTCTACTATTACTTGAGGCAGAGACAATGAATGGTAATGGCACTTCACTGACTGCTCTGCTCTTTGTGATTGCTTTGGGGGGGCTATAGCTAGCTCAGTCTCTGATCAATCTCCAACTACAGAGCACGTAGTCCATCTTTCTCCTCCAGGCTGTCTCCTGCTGGCCCCTGGGGGCTTCTCAGGGAAACCTGATCTCCATCTCTCTCGCTCTCCCTCACCTATCTCTCTCTCTCTGCCTCTTTCTTTTAAGGCCCATGTGAAGCAGTCCCTTTCTCTCTTCTTCTCTCTCTGGTCTCTCTCGTCTCTTTTTTCTCTCTTCTCTGTCTGTCTGTTCCTGGCTGTTGGTCAGGGTCCCGTGGGGCCGATCTGTTGGCTGGGACTGCTGGACAGTGATCCTTATCTGGGGGATTGGATGAGTGGGCCCTCTGGGGCCTTCACTAGCACTTTGAGCCGTGACAGAGAGAGAAAGGGAGAGGAGGACAGAGGGAGAGGGGGAAAGCGTAGAAGATAGATCATGGCAGAGAAAGGGAGAGGAATAGGGGGGTGAAAAGGAGAGGGGGAAGGGGGGAAAGAACATGGGAGGCAGTGAGACTGCCCCTTCACAGTACAGTCAGAGAGACGCATCACTGCAGGGCAGGATTAAAACCCTGCACCGGTCATCCTCTCAGTCTTTTACCTGCTTCATTGCTTGCAGCAGAACCTCTTACTGCTCTATGGGACCAACAAAGCAATCTGTCCCGTGTCTGTCTGTTTACCTGGGGGGAAGACTTAAGACGTCACACCCACCCACACGTCTTCATTTCCACGTATATAACACATAACACCCAGGCTGCTTCAGCATACACACACATTATCAGGGTGGTAAATTATACCGCTAATGCATTTCTAATTTCAGACAGACGCAACAAACACAGCTCTACTTTCACCTAACCACCAGGCCAGGCAAGGCTTGGTCTGATTGGATATTGGATCCCAACGCCAAAGGGTGGGAGACTGTGGCGGGGGGGGAGGGGGGGGGGCAAGAGAACCTTTTGATGTTGCTGCACAAGAGAGGAAGAAAGGCATTAACTCTTAATCACTATGGGGTTGTGTTGTTGGCCTGGAAGCTGAGGATACTACCACACAACACTGATCCACACCGGGCCTAATCTCATTTAGGATGTGTTGATTTATTCAGATGTGTCTGGGACCAGGCTCAGAACTCTGAGAGCAGACCAAGGTTATGGAGGCAAAAACTCCACTACTGAGGGTCACACGGAATTGAGGTCAATTGACTGTTCAGCTGAGCCACACTCACTCCCACAATCCTTTACTGCTGCCATTGATTTCAAAGGGAGAGAAAACATGCACACAGAACAGACGCACAGGCATACACAGAAACACACACACACACACGCACACACACACACACACAGAGAGAGAGAAACCCACACACAGACACACACAGCTATTGGCTTCTCGTTAAGGGCGTTTTGGAGGAGGGCGAATGAGAGACAGCTAGAGGTATAAATCATAGGATTTAATGAGGCTGCTTCCAAACAGCCCACCACACACACACACACACACACATACACACACACTAGCCATAACAACACCATCAACTAAACCCAGGGCAGAACAAAGAGATATTTATGACTCTGCTGCACTGGGGGAAATTAAGCCATACATATATGTAAACATAAAACACATACTCTAATATAGTACATTTATACTCCCATGTTGTCACTATGAAATAGTGCAGCAGTGTTTCCCTACTCACTCCTCTGGGACCAACTGGTCATTTGCACATATTTGCTCTATTCCAGGAGCACAAGCACAATAGATTAAACGAATTAAGGGCTTGATGATTCCAAGCTAGCAAGCATACTATGGTGAACCAATAGCGGCCCGTCTCTGGCATAGTTTGCGGCCCGCAGCTGCAGTTTTATCAGTGCTAGAATAGAACATACAGTACCTACTCATTCAAGGGTTTTTCTACCTCATGAAGCTGGTTGAGAGACTGCCAAGAGTGTGCAAAGCTGTCATTAAGGCAAAGGGTGGCTACTTTGAAGAATCTCAAATATAAAATATATTTTGATTTGTTTAACACTTTTTTGGTTACTACATGATTCCATATGTGTTATTTCATAGTTTTGATGTCTTCATTATTATTCTACAATGTAGAAGATAGTAAAAATAAACAAAAACCCTGGAATGAGTAGGTGTGTCCAAACTTTTGACTGGTACTGTATGTGTAATCAATCAATCAACCAACCAACCATTAGTTAGCACTGGGCCAGTGGTAATCACTGGGCCAGAAGGTGCTAACGGCTAGCTCCATCTGGTGCCACTCACCCTAACCCTCACCTGGTTATAGATCCATATTACTGTCGATGTAGCATTAGCATAGCATTGTCTCTCCCCTAGTACTTGCTGGGTCAGAAGGTGCCAACGACATAGCTTAAGTCATAGAATTAGCATAATGTATGTGTTAACACATATGTATCATTAGCGCTCACCTGGTATTCGCTGGGCCAGAATGTGCTGACGGCTAGCTCCACCTGGTGCCACTGGCGTCCATGTGACCCGGAGACGTTCCAGACAGCGCTTCCCCGCGGCCCCCCGTTGACCCGGATGTAGAGCTGCAGGTCCCCGGGGGAGTGGCCGTCGCGGCTGTACAGGAAGTAGCTGAACTGGATGCAGTGCGTGTCATTCTCACTCAGCGAACGGAGGAGGAGGTGGGCCCGCTGCCCCGCGGCATGCTGGGACGAGTTCACCATCATGAACGACCCTGGGGGACAGCAGGGAGGGGACAGGGTCAGATGGTTATAATGCAATTCCTGTCAACAGAGACGGAACTTTAGGGAAATCTCCATGATTTGAGGGAAAGCGTTTCTCTGCTCTACCTCTGTCTCTACCACAGGCAGCCGGTGGCACCTTTATTGTGGAGGACGGGCTCATAGTAACGGATGGAATAGAATCAATGGAATGGTTTAGAACACATCGGTTCCATGTGTTTGATTCCATTCCATTCACTCATGATTATGAGCCGTCCTCCCCTCAGCAGCCTCCTGTGGCCTCTACCTCTCTCTACCTCTCTCTACCTCTCTCTACCTCTCTCTCAGACCGTATAAGGGTTTCTTTGTCTGCCACAAGGCCTCAGATCTCCCCTGTTCAAAGCTCTGCTTTATGGACAGACAGGGAGAAGACAGACAGAATTTCATTTAGAGACTGAGGTTCACAGAGCCTCTCATCCCTCCCCTTCTGATTCTCTCTCTCATCCCCTCGGCACTCAAGGTTGTAGCCTGTCGCCTGGCCATGACACAGGTGTCAAACAGACAACCCGACAAACAGAGGGAGATTTGCCTTCACAGCTGTCCACACACCTCAATGGATGAGCGAGAGCAAGAGCGAGAGCGAGAGAGAGAAACAGAATGAGTCAAAGAAAGAGAGAATGAGTGATAGGGAGATGTCCATGTTGATCACACTAGATTGGGGACAGTGTTCATGAGGGAATCCCAAAAGAGTATCATTCTAACCATTCTAATCTTCTAATAATGATCAATGGGTCACAGTATTGGAATTTGTTACCGAAGCAATCTTCTAAGTGCTTTAAAGACACAGCTGTAGTGTATTCTCTATGGAAGGGCAGGACAGGATGGGTGATGTACTTGAATGAGTGTGTAATCAGGGACTCAGTGCCCTGCCACTTCTACTGCCATTAATCACACTGACACTGTTATTAGGCTGTAATGGCAATCTAGGGAGTACTTTGAACACCAGTGATTACGCACGCACGCACGCACGCACGCACGCCCACGCACACGCACACGCACACACACACACACACACACACAAACACACACACACACACACAAAGAGCGATGGGCTCAGGCCCAAATCCCGGTGATCTTCCTGGAAGTGAGAGCTCCACTCCCTCCTTTCTTCTCCTCCTCCTCTTCCCTCTCTCCTCAGCAGGTAGAGTGATTAAGATACTACAGCTCCTTGGGGACCTTATCTCTCTCTGTCCCTGACCTCAGGCTGGCGCTGGCTGCCTTCATAAGGAGGTAGTACAGCATGTGACCTATAGCATGTCTCTACAGCTTCAGCACTGTGACCTCAACATGCCTTTCAGACAGGCTGCCTCTCCTCATTGCAATTCGTCATCCCCTTGCCCTCGGGTTGCACAATTCCAGTAACTTTCCTGAAAATGCAATGGATTCAGGTTTTCCTGCTTATTTTCTCCTGATTTCGGGAATCTTCCAACCAGGATATCTGGAAAACCTGGGAATTTTGCAATGCTACTTTTCCCAAATCAGAGAAAAACAAAACACACACCAAAAAAAACACAATAGAAGGTAACACAGACAAACAGGTGGTGCTGGTTCAATGAAACCCTGGTCTTGTCGGATTGCTTTGCTTGCTCACAGACAGAACAAGGAAAAAACTGAAGAAAGTTCAGTCGTTCGCATCAAAAGTTGGGATTTCCCAGACCAACCAAGACCTACATCAGCCAGGTCACAGCACAGGGCTGCTCAGTGTTTAAAAACCTCGTACAGTCTCAAAACCTTGAGTCCCCTTTATTGTCCAAAACATCCCTACATCCCTTTCCTCGCTCTTCTCTTTCCTGATCCCTGCCTGGACAAAACATCCCTCCGGTCTCTTTTCTCATCCTCTCCTATCCCATCTTCCCTGACCTCGACCCTGAACCTAGCCCAGACAGAACCGTCAAGGCTTCACTAAATTCCTACTAGCAGCTTCTCCTCCTCGGGGGGACTGGCAGGCAGTATTCTCAGAAAACATTGATTTTCCCCTCGCTTCCCTTAGAATCTCACCTACATCCAGAGTTGGACCAGAGCAGGCATCGACTTGGCCCCTACCGGCCCCTGCGCCCTCACTGTCACCATGCCTCTGATGTGTGGAGACTCCTGGAGGATCTTGGGGCCACGAGGCTAAATTGCTTTTCTCGCAAGATCAGCACGCAACTTAACTACTTCTCCATTTCTAGTTTGAGATTTGAGACCAGGTAACAGGCCTATGTGTGAGAGGGAGAAAGCTGTATTGGGTAGGGTATGAGATGAGTGCTGTGACCAATAGATAGACAACAAAGACATTAGCTGGAATTGAATTGACCCTGGCATAGCAATGGTAACGCATTGTCTTCTTCCTCTGAAAATAGGAAGCTTCTAGTTGTTGAACAGTGCTGGAAGGCAGGGAGAGAGAACGAGTGAAGATTAAAATATGTCTAACTAATTCTGACAGGCCCTGGAGCCTGTATGGAAATCAAATTAAGATTTGTTCTAATCTATCTATGCAAAACATTATTACACTCACTGAGGCAGATATACGCTTATCTCACAGTTGCAGCCACCTAGTGGTGACTTAGGAAACTGCAGCAATCAGATTAGGAAACCCATTCATTATCAGACGAAACTCAACTGACAAATGAGGGATTTCCTAATATGGAGGCCATAATCCACTAAAAACAAATAACTGAATCATATTATTTTTTCATCAAGAGCTGATATGATGAACTGCCTGGGACATCTTTTTTAGAAGGTGAATATACTTCAAGAGAAAATGGAAGCTAAAGCTCAAAGTGAGTCTAAAGACATGGGTTAATACTGTGTCTGCTAAACATACCAAATTGCCATCATTCACCTGAGCGTGATTGAGTCAGTCCATTTTATAAATGCATTATTTAGAAATAAAATAGCTTCTGGTAACCTTTCCTGTCCATCCTTGAGGAGTGAGACACACACAGAGAGGCAAGTACACACACACAGAGAGGAAAGTACACACACACAGAGAGGCAAGTACACACACACAGAGAGGCAAGTACACACACGCATAGACTCTTTAACTTGGTTTAAAAATATCCGGAGCTGCTGAAATATTCTCCATCAATCCATAAAGGCAGATAAGGCTCCCCTGTAACCCTGGCTAGCCCTGCCAAAGATGAGGGAACACACACACACATTAAGAGATTAGGGCACAGCTCCGACTTCCTGCATTCCTATCAGAACGTCAGATATAGCATATAGGGTGGGACCCAGAGTCTCAGGTCTCACTGCTTTTATCACACACACCAGGAGGAAGGGGAGGGGAGATATATAGGGAGAGAAAGAAGGGGGAAAAGGAAGAGTGAGGGTGAGAGAGGTAGAGATGGTGAGAGAGGCAGAGATTTTGAGAAAGATTTTTGATTGTTTATTTCACTTTTATTTGTTATCTATTTCACTTTTATTTGGCAATGTAAACATATATTTCCCATGGTCAATAAAGCCCTTTGAATTGAATTGAATTGAGAGAGAGATAAGAGTAAGATAGCGAGAGCCTCGACGTTCGTTGCCTTTATCTTGATATTTCTCTCCTCCACCATTTTTTAAGCTTTCTGGCTCCGCTCCCATCAATAATGTTTTGTATAACTCAGCCAGGCTTATTCTGAAGCCAGACAACACCATCGTTCACAGCCAAACACCATGCATTTTAATCACAGTATTCTATCAATGGCTTTCTGTTATTTTTCTGCTATTTTCTGTTTCATCAATAGAGGTTAAATAAGAGTCTTGCAGTCTGCCAGGCAACGTGTCTGTTAATCAACTTGGTGTCGGTGTGTGTCCAATCAGCCTTTATTCTTACTATTATGTTTGTGTGTGTGTTAGTCTATTTCCACTGCTGATTGGGGGCATTCGGAGAAGGTCATCCTGAAATGTTCAATCCCGACTGTTTTTGTGTTTTGCGGTTTCATTTGTTTGTGTTTTAGTTTTTTAATACTGTAACCTCAGGCTACTCTCAACTCAGATGATATTTGAAGGGCGGTTGCGGTGGTCAATTGGGAACATGCAGATTTGCCTTGCTGTTTGTCCGAGAGTATGTGTGCTGCTGTAATGTGTGATCTTTAGAGCTGGTTGGCAGGGCACTGAGCTCGCAGGGCTGTGCTGTGTTGTGTTCACTGAGGCCGAAAGGCACCGATGCAGATTCTGCCATTTACAAAGTGACACAGTGCTTACACTGTGCAAATGGGAAATGGGCTAACCAACACCAGCTGCTCATGAATGCAACATAGAGAGACTCTAGCCACACAAACACACACACATACAGCTAACTTCCGTACACAAACAATCAGAGTCCGTCTGGCTCTTGGGTTGGGAGCTAACGCGATTCCCAAGGTGAGGAACGGGATCTAAACAGACGACCGGGACTCGGTTACAAAACAAAATTGAATTATTACTAAGCTTGAAGGGATTGACTTGATATTGACACTGTATAATGAATGACAGCCTCTTTTGCTGGTAGAGGAGTCAACATCACAGCTAGTCACTGTATGCAAGACCAGAACTGTCATTGTTATAGTGGGGCGGCAGGTAGCCTAGCGTTTAAGAGCGTTAGGCCAGTAACCAAAAGGTCGCTGGTTTGAATCCCCAAGCCGGTAAGGTGGACAAATCTGCTGTTCTGCCCAGTTAACTCCAAACAACAACTGCTCCTCGGGCGCCGATAACGTGGATGTTGATTAAGGCAGCCCCCCGCACCTCTCTGATTCAGAGGGGCTGGGTTAAATGTGGAAGACAGTTGTACAACTGACTAGGTATCCCCTTTCCCTGTAGCAGCACTGTAAACACACACCCACACTGAACCTGTCTCCTTTTCTCTCTGACTACATTTGGCCTGCCTCCCTTCCCCAACTGTAAATGACTTCGTTAATGTCTTAAGGAATCCTCGATCTCCCTCAAAGTTCACTGCTAAGCCACCTGTTACAGCAGCATGTCCCACCACGGAGAGGAAGGGAGCCACGTGCCCTGTTTTAGAAAAGACGAGAGGAGGTGAGGAACACGGAGAGACAGAAAAGAGAAGCCTGCGAGGTACTGAGATGAAACAAATAGTAGATCACACATGTTGAAAGAAAGAAAGAAAGAAAGAAAGAAAGAAAGAAAGAAAGAAAGAAAGAAAGAAAGAAAGAAAGAAAACGCTTCTGGGAAGGAGAGGAGTGTTATACAGTATGGAGATGCTTTGGCAGACAGGGGGAGGGGTTGGAGAGGGTATAGGGTTGTCAGCACACTGAATGGCTGGCTGACTGGGTGGTAGGGTGGCTGGCTGGCTCAGCTTGTACTGTACTGTAACAAGGATCTAGAAACAGGCGAACAAGACATTCTCTTAAATGAGTTTGTTTTTCTATCACCACAGCGGAGATACAGAAATACCTCAGACATCAGGTCTTTGTGGAGAGGAGACACGAAGGAAGGAAGGAAGGAAGGAAGGAAGCAAGGAAGGAAGGAAGGGAGGAAGGAAGGAAGGAAGGAAGGAAGGAAGGAAGGAAGGAAGGAAGGATGAAGACACTAACCATGCCCTGTAAGGAGACTGTGTTGGGTGGGAAGAGGGTGGCTCTGCAACATGAGCATGTGTTCCCAGGTAGAATAAGCTGAGGCTGGTTAATAAAAACATCCTGAGAGGAGAAAATAACAGTATGGAACAGCATTGAACTATTTTCTATGTTTCTTTGTTTCTCAGTCTGTGTTTCTCTCTCCCTCTCTTGGACTATCACTGACTATCACTGGCTCTCAGCGGCACTGCAGTGCAGTTGATACCCAGCCCAGGTATGAGGTCTGCCAGTGTGGACCAGGGCCCAGTGCTCCCCTACCTCCCCTCCTCCCCCTACATCCAGTCGGTGTGATAAGACAGTATCAGTTACAGCCCTGCTGAGTGCCAGCGGCGTAAGTGCATCTGGAGGAGAGTAGGGAGTTGCAGAGAGAGCTGAGTTGCATGCAGATCACCTACAGGCAGAGAGGAGAGAAAGGCCCAGGCCAGAGACATGTTCACAACCTGGCCCTACATACAGTGCATTCGGAAAGTATTCAGACCACTTGAGTTTTTCCACATTTTGTTATGCTACAGCCTTATTCTAAAATTGATTACATTTTAATTTTTTCCCAAATCAATCTACATACCATAATGGTAAAGCAAAAACTGTTTTTTAGATTTTTTGGCAAATGTATATATACAGTTGAAGTCGGAAGTTTACATACACTTAGGTTGGAGTCATTAAAACTTGTTTTTAAACCACCCCGCAAAGTTCTTGTTAAGAAACTATAGTTTAGACAAGTCGGTTAGGACATCTACTTTGTGCATGACACAAGTAATTTTTCCAACAATTGCTTACAGACAGATTATTTAACTTATAATTCATTGTATCACAATTCCAGTGGGCCATAGCTAAACATCCACTAAGTTGACTGTGCCTTTAAACAGCTTCGAAAATTCTAGATAACGAGGTCATGGCTTTAGAAGCTTCTGATAGGCTAATTGACAACATTTGAGTCAATTGGAGGTGTACCTGTGGATGTATTTCAAGGACTACCTTCAAACTCAGTGCCTCTTTGCTTGACATCATGGGAAAATCAAAAGAAATCAGCCAAGACCTCAGAAAAACATTTGTAGACCTCCGCAAGTCTGGTTCATCCTTGGGAGCAATTTCCAAATGCCTGAAGGTACCACGTTCATCTGTACAAACAATAGTACGCAAGTATAAACACCATGGGAACACGCAGCCGTCATACCGCTCAGGAAGGAGACGTGCTCTGTTTCCTAGAGATGAATGTACTGTGGTGTGAAAAGTGCAAAACAATCCCAGAATAACAGCAAAGGATCTTGTGAAGATGCTGGAGGAAACAGGTACAAAAGTAGCTATATCCACAGCAAAACGAGTCCTTTATCGACATAACCTTAAATAATTCTCTCAACTATTATTCTGACATTTCACATTCTTAAAATAAAGTGGTGATCCTAACTGACCTAAGACAGGGAATTTTTACTAGGGTTAAATGTCATGAATTGTGAACAACTGAGTATAAATGTATTTGGCTAAGGTGTATGTAAACTTCCGACTTCAACTGTATATAAAAACAGTAAATATCACATTTAGATAAGTATTCAGACCCTTTACTCAGTACTTTGCCGAAGCACCTTTGGCAGCGATTACAGCACTGAGTCTTCTTGGGTATGACGCTACACGCTTGGCACACCTGTATTTGGGGAGTTTCTCCCATTCTTCTCTGCAGATCCTCTCAAGCTCTGTCAGGTTGGATGGGGAGTGCTGCTGCACAGCTATTTCCATGTCTCTTCAGAGATGTTCGATCGGGTTCAAGTCCGGGCTCTGGCTGGGCTACTCAAGGACATTCAGAGACTTGTCCCGAAGCCACTCCTGCGTTGTCTTGGCTGTGTGCATAGGGTCGTTGACGGAAGGTGAACCTTCACCCCCAGTCTGAGGTCCTGAATGCTCTGGAGCAGGTTTTCATCAAGGATCTCCAAAGAGGCCAAAGAGTTCAATCTTGGTTTCATCAGACCAGAGAGTCTTGTTTCTCATGGTCTGAGAGTCCTTTAGGTGCCTTTTGGCAAACTCCAAGCAGGTTGTCATGTGCCTTTTACTGAGGAGTGGCTTCCATCTGGCCACTCTACCATAAAGGTCTGATTGGTGGAGTGCTGCAGAGATGGTTGTCCTTCTGGAAGGTTCTCCCATCTCCACAGAGGAACTCTGGAGCTCTGTCAGAGTGACCATCGAGTTCTTGGTCAACTCCCTGACCAAAGCCCTTCTCCGCCGATTGCTCAGTTTGGCCAGGCGGCCAGCTCTAGGAAGAGTCTTGGTGGTTCCAAACTTCTTCCATTTAAGAATGACGGAGACCACTGTGTTCTTGCAGACCTTCAATGCTGCAGAAATGTTTCGGTACCCTTCCTCAGATCTGTGCCTCGACACAATCCTGTCTAGGAGCTCTACGGAGAATTCCTTCGACCTCATGGCTTGGTTTTTACTCTGACTTGAACTGTCAACTGTGGGACCTTATATAGACAGGTGTGTGCCTTTCCAAATCATGTCTAATCAATTCAATTTACCACAGGTGAACTCAAATGAAGTTGTAGAAACATTTCAGGGATGATGAATGGAAACAGGAGCTCAATTTCTGAGCTCAATTTCAAGGCTCATAGCCTGAATATTATGTAAATAAGGTATTTCTGTTTTTACTTTTGTATACATTTGCTAAAATTTCGAAAAATCTGTTTTCGCATTGTTGTTATGGGGTATTGTGTGTAGACCGATGAAGATATTATTTTATTTAATTAATTCTAGAATAAGGCTGTAATGTAACAACATGTGGAAGAAGCCAAGTGGGCGAGAGGGTAGAGAGGTTGAATAGGGGGCTAGGCTTAGGGGTCAAGTAGTCTGAACCAGAGTGATTCAACTTGACATTATATCATATAGTAAGTGTGAATCTGTAGCCTACATCTTCACCACAATAATATGAATCAGATCCAAACCTGTAACTTGTCTTAAATGTCTCTAGCAACAAGTAATACATGTTGGTTAAGTTACATGTTTTGGGCAGTAGGGGGCACACACTACTTGCCCTATAAGCCTTAGTGTTCTCTTCTCTAAAGGAGGGTATGCCAACAAAACAATGTCTCTTTAATCCTACGCCAGAACACATGGCACACTGATGGATTAAAACAGGGTGGCTTACATTTTGAATCTGTCACTGAATGAATGGGGTGAATGGGGGGCACCAGTCTGATCTCAATGTATCAAATCATCTTGAGAGAGCAGCCAAACGGCCCAACGGCTAAACGGCCCAACGAGACACAACAAAAGGCTGCATGTGCGCTTTTCAAAAAATGTCCTCCTTCAGCTCTGATTGGTCGCCACAAACACAAAGCATCCAACGGGCTTTCCAAAACAACCTTGCTCAGATCTGATTTACCTCCTCAGACACAAAGCTTCAGCCTCAGCCAATGGTCTTGGCCAGCATTGTTCAAAAAAGGGAAAACAAAACAGGCATTACTTCATGTTCATTTGTGCTCCTCAGTCTTTTAGAGGCACGCACTGCCTACTTATTCAAAAGCTGTTACTCATTCAAAAGTCATCACTCCACCAAACACACACACAAAATCCATCACTCAGGCAGATATAATTGAAAGACGTTTGTAACCAAGGATCTTAATTCACATCCTGCATAGCTGCAGTTTAATGGTGACGGCTTCTCGCAAATAAAGCTGTTGGTAATTGAAAACAATAGTCATCAATCAGTATAATAAGCATCTCCGGCTGAGGACGAGGAGGAGAAAACACCCGCTGTTCTATCAGTCCATCAAACCTTTACGAGCATAACACACACACACAGAAACACACACATGGAAACACGCCGTTCTTTCGTCCATGAGGCATTTACGAGCATATCGTCCTAATCCTTGTCACATCCACTATGGACAGTCGCCTACAAATCATCAGTGATAAGGCTTGACCAATGAAAGCCCAAGGAGGAAACAAACACATGAGGAGGCCCCATAAAAGAACGAACCCCAGGCCAGTGCCCACGGCCATTCAGCATAGCTATGGAATTCAAAACAAACTCCGTGCTTACTTAGTGAACAGCTAGGGGGATAATATCAGGGCAGAGATATGACAATGTTACTCTTTATTTTCTGTGCAAAATTGAGGATTGCCGTGAGAGTGGTTGAATGTTATATACTGTGTAACAGAATATGCAATACAAAGTAAATGTTGAAATGTTTTCTACATAATCAAACACCGTATTTGACATTTAAAGAAACAGATCTCTGGTATAAAAACATTGGTTTACTAGATCAGTATATGTGAGAGTCCGAGCTGACTCAGACTGCCTGCTTCAGAACAACAGGGGTGTGTGGTACCAGCCAGTCTAGTCTACCATCCCAAATGGCACCCTATTCCCTATTTAGTGCACTACTTTTAATCAGGGCTCATAGAGCTCTGGTCAGAAGGGGTGCGCTATCTATAGGGTGCCATCTTTGTTTACCCATTCCCTGGGCCACGGACCCCCTAGCATGGTCCAGAAACAACAAGACAACAATAGCAATGACAGTGGCTGTGACCTATAACAACAGCATGGGGACTTGTTTGCCTGCTGTTTCTATCCCATGAGGGGCGACAGAGGGAGTGGCAGAGAGACAATGGGCCTAAACAGACAGAGTGTGTTGGGGGGCTGGTGACACACATGGTCCCTGAAGCACCGCCAGGCCCAGCCTCCTTCTCCCACCAACCCCATGACACCCCAAGGAGGGCAGCTATGGGGCACAATCTGGCACTGGGTCAAAGAATCCAATTAATCCATGACAGAGAGGGACGCACTTGAGAAAAGGGGGACAGAGGAGAGAACTTCCGGACACTCTGTTTGAGACGGGTGAAAGAGAAAGAGAGGCAGAGAGAATAGGAAATGGAACTTCACTGCCCTTCGACCTGTCAGAGTGTATGTGTGTGTGCATGCGTAATTGTGTGCTGTGTGTTATATACTGCACAACCCTCTGTTGTGCATCTAATGATTTCCAATTGTCTTCAACCCAGCTGGGCGGGGGATGACACCTTCTTACTACACTGCACATTTTTATCTAACTACATTCATTTCTGGGGAAATGTGAGGAGCGTCAACGACTACGTCAACGGCTCTGAACCTTCAGTTTATAACTCCTTCACTACCTCTATTTCGATCTAACCCTCCCTCCACGCATCCTCCTCTACTAGGGCACTGTGACGTTAGGAATCCAATAGTGAAAGTGTGAAAATGGTGTAGGAGGGTGTGTGTGTGTGTGTGTGTGTGTGTGTGCGCGTGTGTGCGCGCACGCGCGTGTGTGTGTTTGTGAGTGTGCGTGTGTGCATGTGCGTGAGCCAAGACGTTAATGTGAGGAGCATTTCCTTTACAGATAGGGTAACAGGTGCGGCGTCAGCAGCGGTGGTGCGGTAGTAATTCCGGGAGCAGGGTCAGCTGGGGCAAGGCGTAAGGGAGAGCAGGGTGTCAAGGGTATGTTACTGGCAGATAAATAATGTAATGCTGTGTAATAGTCGTGGTAAATAAATGTAATAGCTGAGCCATATGATTCAACACACGTCAGTGACACTCTCCTGGGGACTACAGCGTTCTAATGGAACACCAACTCAGGCCCCATCATCATTACAGTTCAGCTACACACAGGGAGTCAGAATCAGCAGCTAGCAGGACGCAGGGAGGGAGAATCAGCAGCTAGCAGGACGCAGGGAGTCAGAATCAGCAGCTAGCAGGACGCAGGGAGGGAGAATCAGCAGCTAGCAGGACGCAGGGAGTCAGAATCAGCAGCTAGCAGGACGCAGGGAGGGAGAATCAGCAGCTAGCAGGACGCAGTGAGGGAGAATCAGCAGCTAGCAGGACGCAGGGAGGGAGAATCAGCAGCTAGCAGGACGCAGGGAGGGAGAATCAGCAGCTAGCAGGACGCAGTGAGGGAGAGAGGGTGGGTGAGTGAGAAGGAAAAAGATTGACAGAGGATTAAATGACATAGACAGGAGCGAGAGCGAGAGAGAGGAGACAGGGTTCTCATCACCAGGGTTGTCTCTGTCTTTGCCTTAATCAAGGCTTTGAAAGTCTCTCTCTCTTTTTTCTCGCCGGCCTGTTAACAGCAGGGCTGGAAATCCCACGCCTGTAGAGAGGTGATCAATCAGAGAGTTGGTCCTGCAAGGCAAACGCCGTCCTGGTCGGGCCACTACACAGCTGCTCTCTACCTCGCCGCATCCTCCAAAACACCCGCCTGACGACAGTGATGAATTAGAAAACGTTCAAAGTGTTTAGGAGTCTCAGACTCCGCTCTTCTGCATAATAACTGCTGCGTGGCATGCTCTAATCTCACTCCCCCTCTCCTCTCTTCCCCTCATCTTTCAAGTCCTCCGGTTCAACTTCTACCTCATCTTACTTTTCTCCTCCCCTCAATAATCTTCTTTTTTTAACGACTTTGCTGTCTCTCTGTCGTGTTGACGTATCTATTCCTCTTGGTGCCAAGTAGACTTGGGAGGTATACCGCATATACCGTATACCGGAGTATTTGGAAATAGCCACGGGATGGTTTTTCAATACTGTTGAAAATTTGTATTTTTTTTATTTTTATAAATGTGTATATTTGTAGCTACTTTCTAAGTAAATACCTGCAGTCTACTTGTGCAATACGCTAGGAGATAAAGACTTCGTTCTTCATTTCACCTCTCACACAATACTTCATTATGAAGCCAACCGGTAGTCCCCAGTCACATGGTATTTGTTTACAAGCACACAACGATGAGAGACTGAAGCCTTGTGAGTCATTCAATGTTGTGCAGCACACACCAGGTGATCTAGTTACAGCATGGAAATCACAACTAAATGTTTGCTAGCTAGATATCTTATAACTATTAAGTGAACTGTCTAAAATGTGCTAAATGTGGCCTCCCGACTGACGTAGCGGTCTAAGGTTCGATCCCAGGCTGTATCACAACCAGCCGTCATCGGGAGTCCCATAGGGCGGTGCACTATTGGCCCAGCATCGTCCGGGTTAGGGTAGAGTTTGGCCGGGCGGGGGGGGGCTTTACTTGGCGCATCGCATTCTAGTGACTCCTTGTGGCGGCCCGAGTGCCTACGGACGGACCTTGATTGTCAGTTGAATGGTGTTTCCTCCGACACATTGGTGCAGCTGGCTTCCAGGTTAAGCTGGCGGGTGCTAAGCGGCACGGGTTGGAAGACACATGACTTGACCTTCGCCTCCCGAGCCCGTTGGGGAGTTGCAGCGATGAGACAATGAAATTGGGGAGAAAAAGATGGTAAAATTTAAAAAATTGCTAAATGTTTTGCAGTTCTGCATTTGGTTTGTTAATTTAGTAGCTAGTTAGCTATGTCTGTCCTGCAAAAAATTTAGCTCAAAAATTGTATAAATTGTTTGCTATGCGCTCATTAGCATTCTCTATGGGATTTTACATGTACCTGTTAGCATTGCTAACCTTCGGATTACAGAGGCTCAATGGGCTTTGAAAATAGTGCCTCCCTTAAGTCCAGTGTCGGTATTACCGAATATCCCGGGATGGCACAAGGTCAGTACGAAGGTATGACAATCTGGATACCGCCCAAACCTAGCCAAGTATCTGACGTTCACCTTGCTAAGGCAAGTGAACTCAGAGTTTTTGAGTAGTTAGCTGAGCATTCAACCATTCATTCAACAGACACAGTATTACAACCAGGGTCTAGGGCCACTTCAGAGTACTGAGATCTGGCTGGTGGCATAAAAGCTACATAAGAGCAGAACAAGTGGGACACAGACACACACACACACACACACACACACACAGACACACACACACACACACACACACACACACACACACACACACACACACACACACACACACACACACACACACAGCTATGTCTTTCTATACTTGTGAGGACCAACAATGGATTCATTCAAAATCCTATTTTCCCTCACCCTAACTACTAACCCATAACCCTAATTCTAACCCTAACCCCTGAAACCCTAACCCCTAAAAAAGCATTTTTACATGTGAGGACCGGCAAAAAATCTCTGAATATTATTTGGTTTAATATTCGTGAGGACTTTTGGTACTCACAACTATTGTAAAACGTGTCCTCACACATGCACACGTGCCTAAAGACACACCTTGAGGGTAGTCCTCTAAAAAATGAGGTATCTTATTCCGTACGGGCTCAGTGCTTCCAACCTATGTGCCCTGCTTTAAGGATCTGCTTTAAGGATCTGCTCTAAGGATCTGCTCTAAGGATCTGCTCCGAGGATCTGCTCCGAGGGTCTGCTCCGAGGATCTGCTCCGAGGATCTGCTCTGAGGATCTGCTCTGAGGATCTGCTCCGAGGGTCTGCTCCGAGGGTCTGCTCCGAGGATCTGCTCTGAGGATCTGCTCTGAGGATCTGCTCTGAGGGTCTGCTCTGAGGGTCTGCTCTGAGGATCTGCTCCGATGGGTCTGCTCCGATGGGTCTGCTCTGAGGATCTGCTCTGAGGGTCTGCTCTGAGGATCTGCTCTGAGGGTCTGCTCTAAGGATCTGCTCTGAGGATCTGCTCTGAGGATCTGCTCTGAGGATCTGCTCCGAGGATCTGCTCTGAGGATCTGCTCTGAGGATCTGGTCTGGTCTGAGGGTCTGCTCCGAGGGTCTGCTCTGAGGATCTGCTCTGAGGGTCTGCTCTGAGGGTCTGCTCCGATGGGTCTGCTCTGAGGATCTGCTCTGAGGGTCTGCTCTGAGGATCTGCTCTGAGGGTCTGCTCTAAGGATCTGCTCTGAGGATCTGCTCTGAGGATCTGCTCTGAGGATCTTCTCCGAGGGTCTGCTCCGAGGATCTGCTCTGAGGATCTGCTCCGAGGGTCTGCTCCGAGGATCTGCTCTGAGGATCTGCTCTGAGGATCTGCTCTAAGGATCTGCTCTGAGGATCTGCTCTGAGGGTCTGCTCTGAGGATCTGCTCTGAGGATCTGCTCTGAGGATCTGCTCTGAGGGTCTGCTCTAAGGATCTGCTCTGAGGATCTGCTCTGAGGGTCTGCTCTGAGGATCTGCTCTGAGGATCTGCTCTGAGGATCTGCTCTGAGGATCTGCTCTGAGGATCTGCTCTGAGGGTCTGCTCTAAGGATCTGCTCTGAGGGTCTGCTCTAAGGATCTGCTCTGAGGGTCTGCTCTAAGGATCTGCTCTGAGGGTCTGCTCTAAGGATCTGCTCTGAGGATCTGCTCTGAGGATCTGCTCTGAGGATCTGCTCTGAGGATCTGCTCCGAGGGTCTGCTCTGAGGATCTGCTCTGAGGATCTGCTCTGAGGGTCTGCTCTGAGGATCTGCTCCGAGGGTCTGCTCTGAGGATCTGCTCTGAGGGTCTGCTCTGAGGGTCTGCTATGAGGATCTGCTCTGAGGGTCTGCTCTGAGGATCTGCTCTGAGGATCTGCTCTGAGGATCTGCTCTGAGGATCTGCTCTGAGGGTCTGCTCTAAGGATCTGCTCTGAGGATCTGCTCTGAGGGTCTGCTCTAAGGATCTGCTCTGAGGGTCTGCTATGAGGGTCTGCTCTGAGGATCTGCTCTGAGGGTCTGCTCTAAGGATCTGCTCTGAGGGTCTGCTCTAAGGATCTGCTCTGAGGGTCTGCTCTAAGGATCTGCTCTGAGGATCTGCTCTGAGGATCTGCTCTGAGGATCTGCTCCGAGGGTCTGCTCTGAGGATCTGCTCTGAGGATCTGCTCTGAGGATCTCCTCTGAGGGTCTGCTCTGGGGATCTGCTCCGAGGGTCTGCTCTGAGGATCTGCTCTGAGGGTCTGCTCTGAGGGTCTGCTCTGAGGATCTGCTCTGAGGGTCTGCTCTGAGGATCTGCTCTGAGGATCTGCTCCGAGGGTCTGCTCTGAGGATCTGCTCTGAGGATCTGCTCTGAGGATCTGCTCTGAGGGTCTGCTCTGAGGATCTGCTCTGAGGATCTGCTCTGAGGATCTGCTCTGAGGGTCTGCTCTAAGGATCTGCTCTGAGGATCTGCTATGAGGGTCTGCTCTGAGGATCTGCTCTGAGGATCTGTTCTGAGGGTCTGCTCTGAGGATCTGCTCAACATGGATGTTTCAGCTGGAATAACCTTCGTCATCTGCTTCAACAACTTGTGTAGGAAGGACACTCGTGTGGCTCCAGGTTGTGTGGCCTGGTTTGTGAAGAAAACACAGCATGCCTGCAAAAAGAGACAGGAATCTGGGTGGGTCATTAAAATGTAATACATGAGGCATGGAACCAGTACAAAACAAAGCTGAAGTCTAGGACAAGTATATTTTAGCTAGGTGTCAATGCATCATGCTGTATGAGGCACAACCCAGGAACGATATGTTTTATTCCTTTAGCTTTGAGATATGACTTCTCGCTCAGTTCAGTGCTCATATGTATGTATTATTTGTGGGCTTAGCTCACAAAGAGCATTCTGAATAATGACGACGAGCTCTGTAGAAGCGTTGTGCGCTGTGTGTGCTTACCATGGGAGCTGGTCTTATATTTCCCATTAATCACGCACTAGCTGGCATTGCCCTGAGAGATGACAAACCTAACACACACACTCGCAAACCAACACAGCCCCACCACAGAGGATGAAGGATGGAAAACAACAACTGCCATGGTGTTGTGGAGAGAAAGTAGGGGTGAAATTAAGATTCAGGATTAGGTTTTCACTGTGATGAACCTGACACACTAGCTAAATTGTTCCCCAACTCTTTTTTCCCCAATTTTTTTGACTCTCAATCTCTATCTCTTTCTCCAACACTCTTTCTCTGTCTCTCAATATCCCTCTTTCTCTCACTCTCTCAATTTCTATTACTCTCTCTCTCGCTCTTGCTCTCGTTGCCTCCTCACATGCACACACACACCAGGGTTTCTGTTAGCCAGCAATTGGCTGCTTTTGGCCGATAAAAAAAACATTAAAGCCGATAAATTCAACTGTTGCCGACAAAATGACCAGTAGAAAAAAAATTGAATTGCAAAATAATGCTTTTTATTCATTTATGGTACCATTCGATGCAAATACATTTGACCGTCATGCTTACCGGTCTAGCTGCTAATTTGCATCATTTTATGGAATTAAAGTGTCCTGTGTGAATTTTTGTTAGCCATCATTTTCTTATTCATCCAACACAACTATCACACGGGCACAATATATTTTGAGCGGGATTTTTATTTCATATTATGAGGCATGTCTTACCTTGCTTCAAAGTAGTTTATAGGCAAAATC
Source organism: Salmo trutta (assembly GCF_901001165.1). Lineage (NCBI taxonomy): Eukaryota > Metazoa > Chordata > Actinopteri > Salmoniformes > Salmonidae > Salmo > Salmo trutta. The sequence goes on along the minus strand of NC_042992.1, from coordinate 24,792,879 downwards.
CGATCATGGAAACGTGGAGGCAACTATTTTATAAAGACTTCATAGGCGGCGAGTGAGTTTCACGTTTGGTGAAGCTTACAATTTATTCTATCATTTCTACCGTTCTGCATGCCAGTTACGATTTTCATATGCACATTTTTGTTGAACAGTTTAATTTCAATCAAAATCATTGTCACGTGGTTAATCATAAAAATATGAATTAAAATTATAAACTTCTAAAAGTTAACTAATGATCACCAGCCGATGCCATATGGGCATATATTGGTACACCACGATCCATTGGCGGCTAAAAAAAAGTTGAGAATTGAACTCATAGCCTATAGGCCAAAGCAGCAGTATGCCTATAACTACCATTGCTTCTTCACACCGAGGATTTGGGAGTATCAATGGGGATATTGTTGGAATGATTTTTCAGCTAGCTTACTGTGAGGAACAATAGTTTTAACATATCATTCGCAATGAATGTTAAAAAAACAACACTTTCCTACGTTTCTGTACTTCCATGAGCTCAGGCACACGCGATCCCTCAAAATTATCAGGACAGAGAAACCAGACACTGCTCACACGGAGCACTCCAAACAAGACAATGAAAACATTGACAAAACTCGTAAATGATGGTTATAAAATGAACCAAAACGTGTTTCTCACAAGTGTAGCAGGTTGTGAACTCTGCAAACAACATTTATACTCCAAGAATGAGAACGGTAAATGACTGTAATTAATAAATGCATTAACAGAAATTAATGTAACCAAATGACGGGGATTAACGGTACATTTACTACTGGTGACATATGTAATGGGGAATTGATAAAAAAATAATTAAAGGGCAAACTATTCACACAAAGAAACAATAAATGCGCAAGAATTGTCTGGAGACAGCCCAGCCATTCTGGAGAGAGAGACTCGCCTAGGCTATATCTTCACCACACCACACAACCCTCCCCTTCTTATTTTCTGAAAATGTTTAATTATACTGAAGACACATTATCTTCACACATATTTTAAATGCGTTTCACTGACAACCGCAACTCAATTATCTACTAGGCCTATTGTCATGATTGCTGCCCAAATTGCGGGCTTCCAAAATAGGCATAGGTCTACGAGGAATTTTGTTAAAGAAGCTAGTGATCGTCGATTACTCTGTGGCTAAGACATGCTTTCTGGTGAAGTATTTTGAATATTTTTTATTTATTTATGTATAGACAGGAGTATATTAGCAACCCATCCTAGTTGTTGCATGTTTAGATTCCCCCTCTTTATAAGTTTCTAAAAGAGATGTTCATCTATGTCATATGGAACAGAATGTGTAGAATGGTGTTTTCCCAGGAATTGCATTTTGGCAAATGTTTGAAAATTACGTTTTATTGTCTGCTTCATTACATGAGCTGCATGTTCTGTTAAGATTCATTACCATAATCTACATGTGATTCCTGTCATTCTGATCACCGTGGGTGAACACCCTAGTGGGTTATGCACCCAATGTATATGGGTCCGGTACATTTCTCAAATGACACATTAAAGTCTTCCCGTCACGTTGTCCGGCGCCACATTTTCCTAACGAAAACCCTGACACACAAATGTATGTGTGAAGTAATGGACTGGTCTAAGGAGATTACCAGGACAGGCTGATAATTAGCCTGGGGTTTCAGTCCCTATTACCATCAATAGCCCTGTGGAAATGAAGAGAATCCACAGAAAATAGGTTCTCTCCTTTTCCCTGCAACACATGGCCCTTCACATTTAACATGCTTAGCTTCAAACAGCGTGCTGTGAACGACATACTAGGACCACCAAATGCACAGAGAGACACACATAACAATACTGTACACATGTTGCAGATGAAAGAAATAACACATGCTAAACTGACAAACATATGGGCACAAAGGCAATCATAGCACCAGAAAGCATAAAATGGTATACCGTTCAAAGGCATTATCGCTCTCAAACACACAAACACCACTACAGAGTATCTGGTTGTTTTATCAGACCTATTCCATCTTGTCAAAATGGCAGCATGTTAACACCTCTGCCTTCATCCTGCTCAGAACAGACAGGTGGGAGAAAACAAAGGAACTGTGGAATCACAGCTGTGGAGTGGTACCTGCAGGCACAGAGATCACAGGCATCACACACACACACACACACACACACACACACACACACACACACACACACACACACACACACACACACACACACACACACACACACACATCATGCAGGCATCAACTGGAGTGTTGGCATCACTCAGTATTGCTGTAATACGAAAGCACTGTCCTACCCCAACAAACTGTCTATGAACACACTTGGATTCCACTAGGAGGTTGAGGGGGGAAAACATGCCCATACGAGAGCTTAGATTTAGCAGATGATCTTTAACTTGTTATGCATAGGGGGCAGTATTTTCACGGCCGGATAAAAAACATACCCGATTTAATCTGGTTATTACTCCTGCCCAGAAACTAGAATATGCATATAATTAGTAGCTTTGGATAGAAAACACTCCAAAGTCTCTAAAACTGTTTGAATGGTGTCTGTGAGTATAGCAGAACTCAAATGGCAGGCCAAAACCTGAGAAGATTCTGTACAGGAAGTACACTGTCTGACCATTTCTTGGCATTCTTTGTCATCTCTATCCAAAACAGAGGATCTCTGCTGTAACATGACACTTTCTAAGGCTCCCATAGGCTCTCAGAAGGCCCCAGAACGTTGAATGATGACTCTGCAGTCTCTGGCTGAAAAACAGTTGAGCATTTGGATAGTGGTTGATCTGAGAAAAATGAGACGGGTGTGCGCACTTTGAGTCTTTGAACAAAAACAGGGTTTCCCGATCGGAATATTATCGCTATTTTACGAGAAAAATCGCATAAAAATTGATTTTAAACAGCGTTTGACATGCTTCGAAGTACGGTAATGGAATATTTTGAATTTTTTTGTCACGATACACGCCGGGCGCGGCACCCTTCGTTACCCTTCGGATAGTGTCTTGAACGCACAAACAAAACCCCGCTATTTGGATATAACTATGGATTATTTGGAACCAAAACAACATTGGGTGATGAAGTAGAAGTCCTGGGAGTGCATTCTGACGAAGAACAGCAAAGGTATTTTTCTTATAGTAAATCTGAGTTTGGTGAGTGCCAAACTTGGTGGGTGTCAAAATAGCTAGCCTGTGATGGCTGGGCTATCTACTCAGAATATTGCAAAATGTGCTTTCACCGAAAAGCTATTTTAAAATCGGACACCGCGATTGCATAAAGGAGTTCTGTATCTATAATTCTTAAAATAATTGTTATGTTTTTTGTGAACGTTTATCGTGAGTAATTTAGTAAATTCACCGGAAGTGTTCGGTGGGAATGCTAGTTCTGAACGTCACATGCTAATGTAAAAAGCTGTTTTTTGATATAAATATGAACTTGATTGAACAAAACATGCATGTATTGTATAACATAATGTCCTAGGAGTGTCATCTGATGAAGATCATCAAAGGTTAGTGCTGCATTTAGCTGTGGTTTTGGTTTTTGTGACATTATATGCTAGCTTGAAAAATGGGTTTCTGATTATTTCTGGCTAGGTACTCTGCTGACATAATCTAATGTTTTGCTTTCGTTGTAAAGCCTTTTCGAAATCGGACAGTGTGGTTAGATAAAGAAGAGTCTTGTCTTTAAAATGGTGTAAAATAGTCATATGTTTGAAAAATGGAAGTTTTCAGATTTTCGAGGAGTTTGTATTTCGCGCCACGCCCTATCATTGGATATTGGAGAGGTGTTCCGCTAGCGGAACGTCTAGATGTAGATTAAGATGATGGTTTCTCAAATGACTGCCTTGCCTGGTTCACCAACTACTTCTCTGATAGAGTTCAGTGTGTCAAATCGGAGGGCCTGTTGTCCTGACCTCTGGCAGTCTCTATGAGGGTGCCACAGGGTTCAATTCTCGGGCCGACTCTCTTCTCTGTATACATCAATGATGTCGCTCTTGCTGCTGGTGATTCTCTGATCCACCTCTATGCAGACGACACCATTCTGTATACCTCTGGCCCTTCTTTGGACACTGTGTTAACTAACCTCCAGATGAGCTTCAATGCCATACAACTCTCCTTCCGTGACCTCCAACTGCTCTTAAATGCAAGTAAAACTAAATTCAACCGATCGCTTCCCGCACCTGCCCGCCCGTCCAGCATCACTACTCTGGACGGTTCTGACTCTAGAATATGTGGACAACTACAAATACCTAGGTGTCTGGTTAGACTGTAAACTCTCCTTCCAGACTCACATCTAGCATCTCCAATCCAAAATTAAATCTAGAATCAGGTTCCTATTTCTCAACAAAGCATCCTTCAGCAATCAGAGCTGCTTCCGGTCACAACTTGCAGACTTGTTTACGCTGCTGTGCGTTTTTGTTGCCGTTATTACTTTGCTACCTGACGGTTTTTACTTTTTCATTACCGTATATTTTTACTTTTTCCCTCACTCAACTTTTTTTTTTTTTCCTTCAACTTTCCTACCCCGGAGGTTTTATCTGGACATGGTTCGTCAGGACTTCAAACAGCCGAAGCTAAGTAACATTAACATGATGCCTTCTAATTGCAGTCGTTGTACTCATAATATACAGGAGAACGATCGCCTTACGGCAAGGATAGCTGTGCTGCAAGCCCAGCTTCAGACGCAATCGTTAGGCAAGGGTCATTTCAGTGTAGGAAAGGATGAAACAGCGTCTGTGCCACCAGCAAGTACAGATAGTAACGTTAGTATAAACCCCCTCGCACGGTCCCCGCAGCCGGACATCTTTCTCATGGCTTCTGGAGGGAAACGCTGTAGGAATGCTCAACCGGTGTCGCTTATTCAGCCGACAGAAACTTTCAACCGGTTCTCCCCATTAAGCGAGTCGGAGTCGGAGGCCGAGACTTCTCTGGTCTCTGCTCCTCCCGTTGTGGGGTCTGAGACGCCGACGGCTTCCACCATTAGCTCTGACAAATTGAAAACCCTAGTCATTGTCGACTCCATTACCCGCAGTATTAGACTTAAAACTAATCATCCAGCGATCATACACTGTTTACCAGGGGGCAGGGCTACCGACGTTAAGGCTAATCTAAAGACGGTGCTGGCTAAAGCTAAAACTGGCGAGTGTAGAGAGTATAGAGATATTGTTATCCACGTCGGCACCAACGATGTTAGGATGAAACAGTCAGAGGTCACCAAGCGCAACATAGCTTCAGCATGTAAATCAGCTAGAAAGATGTGTCGGCATCGATTAATTGTCTCTGGCCCCCTCCCAGTTAGGGGGAGTGATGAGCTCTACAGCAGAGTCTCACAACTCAATCGCTGGATGAAAACTGTTTTCTGCCCCTCCCAAAAGATAGAATTTGTAGATAACTGGCCCTCTTTCTGGGATTCACCCACAAACAGGACCAAGCCTGGCCTGCTGAGGAGTGACGGACTCCATCCTAGCTGGAGGGGTGCTCTCATCTTATCTACGAACATAGACAGGGCTCTAACTCCTCTAGCTCCACAATGAAATAGGGTGCAGGCCAGGCAACAGGCTGTTAGCCAGCCTGCCAGCTTAGTGGAGTCTGCCACTAGCACAGTTAGCGTAGTCAGCTCAGCTTTCCCCATTGAGACCGTGTCTGTGCCTCAATCTTGGTTGGGCAAAATTAAAAATGGCGGTGTTCGCTTCAGTAATCTTACTAGTATAAAGACCTCCTCCATTCCTGCCATTATTGAAAGAGATTGTGATACTTCACATCTCAAAATTGGGTTACTTAATGTTAGATCCCTCACTTCCAAGGCAGTTATAGTCAATGAACTAATCACTGATCATAATCTTGATGTGATTGGCCTGACTGAAACATGGCTTAAGCCTGATGAATTTACTGTGTTAAATGAGGCCTCACCCCCTGGTTACACTAGTGACCAAACCCCCCGTGCATCCGGCAAAGGCGGAGGTGTTGCTAACATTTACGATAGCAAATTTCAATTTACAAAAAAAAAAACAATGACGTTTTCGTCTTTTGAGCTTCTAGTCATGAAATCTATGCAGCCTACTCAATCACTTTTTATAGCTACTGTTTACAGGCCTCCTGGGCCATATGCAGTGTTCCTTACTGAGTTCCCTGAATTCCTATCGGATCTTGTAGTCATAGCAGATAATATTCTAATTTTTGGTGACTTTAACATTCACATGGAAAAGTCCACAGACCCACTCCAAAAGGCTTTCGGAGCCATCATCGACTCAGTGGGTTTTGTCCAACATGTCTCTGGACCTACTCACTGCCACAGTCATACTCTGGACCTAGTTTTGTCCCATGGAATAAATGTTGTGGATCTTAATGTTTTTCCTCATAATCCTGGATTATCGGACCACCATTTTATTGCGTTTACAATTGCAACAAATAATCTGCTCAGACCCCAACCAAGGAAGATTAAAAGTCGTGCTATAAATTCTCAGACAACCCAAAGATTCCTTGATGCCCTCCCAGACTCCCTCTGCCTACCCAAGGACGTCAGAGGACAAGAATCAGTTAACCACCTAACCGAGGAACTCAATTCAACCTTGCGCAATACCCTAGATGCAGTTGCACCCCTAAAAATTAAAAACATCTGTCATAAGAAACTAGCTCCCTGGTATACAGAAAATACACGAGCTCTGAAGCAAGCTTCCAGAAAATTGGAACGGAAATGGCGCCACACTAAACTGGAAGTCTTCCGACTAGCTTGGAAAGACAGTACCGCGCAGTATCGAAGAGCCCTCACTGCTGCACGATCATCCTATTTTTCCAACTTAATTGAGGAAAATAAGAACAATCCGAAATTTCTTTTTGACACTGTCGCAAAGCTAACTAAAAAGCAGCATTCGCAAATGGAGGATGGCTTTCACTTCAGCAGTAATAAATTTATGAACTTCTTTGAGGAAAAGATCATGATCATTAGAAAGCAAATTACGGACTCCTCTTTAAATCTGGGTATTCCTCCAGGGCTTCATTGTCCAGAGTCTGCACAACTCTGCCAGGACCTAGGATCAAGGGAGATACTAAAGTGTTTTAGTACTATATCTCTTGACATAATGATGAAAATAATCATGGCCTCCAAACCCTCAAGCTGCATACTGGACCCTATTCCAACTAAACTACTGAAAGAGCTGCTTCCTGTGCTTGGCCCTCCTATGTTGAACATAATAAACGGCTCTCTATCCACCGGATGTGTACCAAGCTCACTAAAAGTGGCAGTAATAAAGCCTCTCTTGAAAAAGCCGAATCTTGACCCAGAAATTATAAAAAACTATCGGCCTATATCGAATCTTCCATTCCTCTCAAAAATTTTAGAAAAAGTTGTTGCGCAGCAACTCACTGCCTTCCTGAAGACAAACAATGTATACGAAACGCTTCAGTCTGGTTTTAGACCCCATCATAGCACTGAGACTGCACTTGTGAAGGTGGTAAATGACCTTTTAATGACGTCAGACCGAGGCTCTGCATCTGTCCTCATGCTCCTAGATCTTAGTGCCGCTTTTGATACCATCGATCACCACATTCTTTTGGAGAGATTGGAAACCCAAATTGGTCTACATGGACAACTTCTGGCCTGGTTTAGATCTTATCTGTCGGAAAGATATCAGTTTGTCTCTGTGAATGGTTCGTCCTCTGACAAATCAATTGTAAATTTCGGTGTTCCTCAAGGTTCCGTTCTAGGACCACTATTGTTTTCACTATATATTTTACCTCTTGGGGATGTCATTCGAAAACATAATGTTAAATTTCACTGCTATGCGGACGACACACAGCTGTACATTTCAATGAAACATGGTGAAGCCCCAAAATTGCCCTCGCTAGAAGCCTGTGTTTCAGACATAAGGAAGTGGATGGCTGCAAATTTTCTACTTTTAAACTCGGACAAAACAGAGATGCTTGTCCTAGGTCCCAAGAAACAAAGAGATCTTCTGTTGAATCTGACAATTAATCTGGATGGTTGTACAGTCGTCTCAAATAAAACTGTGAAGGACCTCGGCGTTACTCTGGACCCTGATCTCTCTTTTGAAGAACATATCAAGACTGCTTCAAGGACAGCTTTTTTCCATCTACGTAACATTGCAAAAATCAGAAACTTTCTGTCCAAAAATGACGCAGAAAAATTAATCCATGCTTTTGTTACTTCTAGGCTCGACTACTGCAATGCTCTACTTTCCGGCTACCCAGATAAAGCACTAAACAAACTTCAGTTAGTGCTAAATACGGCTGCTAGAATCCTGACTAGAACCAAAAAATTTGATCATATTACTCCGGTGCTAGCCTCCCTACACTGGCTTCCTGTTAAGGCAAGGGCTGATTTCAAGGTTTTACTGCTAACCTACAAAGCATTACATGGGCTTGCTCCTACCTATCTTTCCGATTTGGTCCTGCCGTACATACCTACACGTACGCTACGGTCACAAGACGCAGGCCTCCTAATTGTCCCTAGAATTTCTAAGCAAACGGCTGGAGGTAGGGCTTTCTCCTATAGAGCTCCATTTTTATGGAATGGTCTGCCTACCCATGTGAGAGACGCAGACTCAGTCTCAACCTTTAAGTCTTTACTGAAGACTTATCTCTTCAGTAGGTCCTATGATTAAGTATAGTCTGGCCCAGGAGTGTGAAGGTGAACGGAAAGGCTGGAGCAACGAACCGCCCTTGCTGTCTCTGCCTTGTCGGTTCCCCTCTTCCCACTGGGATTCTCTGCCTCTAACCCTTTTACAGGGGCTGAGTCACTGACTTACTGGTGTTCTTCCATGCCGTCCATGGGAGGGGTGCGTCACTTGAGTAGGTTGAGCCACTGACGTGGTCTTCCTGTCTGGGTTGGCGCCCCCCCCTTGGGTTGTGCCGTGGCGGACATCTTTGTGGGCTATACTCGGCCTTGTCTTCGGACGGTAAGTTGGTGGTTGTAGATATCCCTCTAGTGGTGTGGGGGCTGTGCTTTGGCAAAGTGGGTGGGGTTATATCCTGCCTGTTTGGCCCTGTCCGGGGGTATCATCGGATGGGGCCACAGTGTCTTCTGATCCCTCCTGTCTCAGCCTCCAGTATTTATGCTGCAGTAGTTTATGTGTCGGGGGGCTAGGGTCAGTCTGTTACATCTGGAGTATTCTCTTGTCTTATCCGGTGTCCTGTGTGAATGTAAATATGGTCTCTCTAATTCTCTCTTTCTCTCTTTCTTTCTTTCTCTCGGAGGACCTGAGCCCTAGGACCATGCCTCAGGACTACCTGGCATGATGACTCCTTGCTGTCCCCAGTCCACCTGGCCATGCTGCTGCTCCAGTTTCAACTGTTCTGCCTGCGGCTACGGAACCCTGACCTGTTCACCGGACGTGCTTGTTGCACCCTCGACAATTACTATGATTATTATTATTTGACCATGCTGGTCATTTACGAACATTTTAACATCTTGACCATGTTCTGTTATAATATCCACCCGGCACAGCCAGAAGAGGACTGGCCACCCCTCATAGCCTGGTTCCTCTCTAGGTTTCTTCCTAGGTTTTTGGCCTTTCTCAGGAGTTTTTCCTAGGGAGTTTTTCCCAGCCACCGTGCTTCTTTCACATGCATTGCTTGCTGTTTGGGGTTTTAGGCTGGGTTTCTGTACAGCACTTTGAGATTTCAGCTGATGTACGAAGGGCTATATAAATAAATTTGATTTGATTTGATTCACTCATGCTACCAAACATACCCTCATAAAACTGATCATCCTGCCGATCCTCAACTTTGGCGATGTCATTTACAAAAAAGCCTCCAACACTCTACTCAACAAATTGGATGCAGTCTATCACAGTACCATCCATTTTGTCACCAAAGCCCCATATACTACCCACCACTGCGACCTGTACGCTCTCGTTGGCTGGCCCTCGCATCATACTCGCCGCCAAACCCACTGGCTCCAGGTCATCTACAAGTCTCTGCTAGGTAAAGCCCCGCCTTATCTCAGCTCATTAGTCACCATAGCAGCACCCACCTGTATCACAAGCTCCAGCAGGTTTGTCTCACTGGTCACCCCCAAAGCCAATTCTTCCTTTCCGTCCAGTTCTCTGCTGCCAATGACTGGAACAAACTGCAAAAATCACTGAAGCTGGAGACTCATATCTCTCTCACTAACTTTAAGCACCAGCTGTCAGAGCAGCTCACAGATCACTGCACCTGTACATAGCCCATCTGTAAATAGCCCATCTAACTACCTCATCCCCATTCTGTATTTATTTATTTATCTTGCTCCTTTGGCACCCCAGTATCTCTACTTGCACATTCATCTTCTGCACATCTACCATTCCAGTGTTTAATTGCTATATTGTAATTACTTCACCACCATGGCCTATTTATTGCCTTACCTCCCTTATCCTACCTCATTTGCACGCACTGTATATAGACTTTTTCTACTGTATTATTGACTGTATGTTCATTTATTCCATGTATAACTCTGTGTTGTTTGTGTCGAACTGCTTTGCTCTATCTTGGCCAGGTCGCAGTTGTAAATGAGAACTTGTTCTCAACTAGCCTACCTGGTTAAATAAAGGTGAAATAAAACAATATTTAAAAAACAGTGCCCACAACTAATGAAGGCCAAACAACCACATACCAAGATCAAGAAAAATCTAATCAAAACTATTGAAATGTATACCACCTCTTCCACTCATAAGGTATCTTGGCCTTCTCATAATAAGGGTTATTTAAGGGGGGTCCAGCATTAATTTTATTAAATTAATTCCAGGATTATTCCTGGGTTACAGCAATACCCAAAGATGTCATCGTAATTTCCCTTCAAAGAGTAGGACAGAGCACTGCATATATTACATTTTTATATAAAGGGGACTTTACATCTAAACCCACTAAGCTCCATGCGCAGAATATTATGATCAGAATATTATGCCCAACGCGGTCGTCTCAAGTATCACACAAAAAAGCAAAGTAAAGCTAAAAACATGGGGTCTAAATTTGAAAACTTCACATACTTTTAATGACTTTCTATCTAATTTTCTCTTTTTATACTTCCTAGTTAGTGAACGAGAGAGAGAGAACGAGAGATAATAAACAGCTAGCTACAGGCACGCATGCACACACGCTCTCTCTCTCACACACACACACACACACACACACACACACACACACACACACACACACTACATACACTACACACATATACATTTTAGAGTGTTATTTTACTGTCCCCAGCACAACGTGCACCTGTGTAATGATCATGCTGTTAATCATCTTCTTGATATGCCATACCTGTCAGGTGGATGGATTATCTTGGCAAAGGAGAAATGTTAACTTCTTAATTGTTTTCATTTTGTTTCATCTACACTGAATATACCACACATTAGGATGACCTAGGACTGTTGCGGCGACCGTATTACCACCAAACTGCCGGTCACGAGACATGACCACAGTCAAATTCCACATGACCGTTTAGTCATATATACACTACCAATCAAAAGTTTGGGGTCACTTAGAAATGTACTTGTTTTTGAAAGCAAAGCAACATTTTTGGTCCATTAAAATAACATCAAATTGATCAGAAATACAGTGTAGACATTGTTAATGTTGTAAATGACTATTGTAGCTGGAAACTGCAGATTTTTTATGGAATACCTACAGTTGAAGTCGGAAGTTTAAATACACCTTAGCCAAATACATTTAACTCAGTTTTTCACAATTCATGACATTTAATCAGAGTAAAAATTCCCTGTCTTAGGTCGGTTATGATCACCACTTTATTTTAAGAATGTGAAATGTCAGCATAATAGTAGAGAGAAGGATTTATTTCAGTTTTTATTTCACTCATCACATTCCCAGTGGGTCAGAAGTCCACATACACTCAATTAGTATTTGGTAGCATTGCCTTTACATTTTTTAACTTGGGTCAAATGTTTCGGGTAGCCTTCCACAAGCTTCCCAAAATAAGTTGGGTGAATTTTGGCCCATTCCTCCTGACAGAGCTGGTGCAACTGAGTCAGGTTTGTAAGGCCTCCTTGCTCGCACACGCTTTTTCAGTTTTGCCCACAAATTGTCTATAGGTTTGATGTCAGGTCTTTGTGATGGCCACTCCAATACCTTGACTTTGTTGTCCTTAAGCCATTTTGACACAACTTTGGAAGTATACTTGGGGTCATTGTCCATTTGGAAGACCCATTTGCGACCAAGCTGTAACTTCCTGACTGATGTCTTGAGATGTTGCTTCAATATATCCACATCATTTTCCTCCCTCATGATGCCATCTATTTTGTGAAGTGCACCAATCCCTCCTGCAGCAAAGCACCCCCACAACATGATGCTGCCACCCCCGTGCTTCACGGTTGGGATGGTGTTCTTCGGCTTGCAAGCTTCCCCCTTTTTTCTCCAAATATAACGATGGTCATTATGGCCAAACAGTTCTATTTTCGTTTCATCAGACCGGAGGACATTTCTCCAAAAAGTATGATCTTTGTCCCCATGTGCAGTTGCAAACCGTAATCTGTCTTTTTTATAGTGGTTTTGGAGCAGTGGCTTCTTCCTTGCTGATCAGCCTTGCAGGTTATGTCGAAAAAGGACTCATTTTACTGTGGATATAGATACTTTTGTACCTGTTTCCTCCAGCATCTTCACAAGGTCCTTTGCTGTTGTTCTGGGATTGATTTTAATTTTTCACACCAGGAGAAAGCATCTCTAGGAGACAGAATGTGTCTCCTTCCTGAGAGGTCCCATGGTGTTTATACTTGCGAACTATTGTTTGTACAGATGAACGTGGTACCTTCAGGCGTTTGGAAATTGCTCCCAAGGATGATCCAGACTTGTGGAGGTCTACAATTCTTTTTTTGATGTCTTGGCTGATTTATTTTGATTTTCCCATGATGTCAAGCAAAGATGCTCTGAGTTTGAAGGTAGGCCTTGAAATACATCCACAGGTACACCTCCAATTGACTCAAATGATGTCAGTTAGCCCATCAGAAGTTTCTAAAGCCATGACATATTTTTCTGGAATTTTCCAAGCTGTTTAAAGGCACAGTCAAATTACCGTATGTAAACTTCTGACCCACTGGAATTGTGATACAGTGAATTATAAGTGAAATAATCTGTCTGTAAACAATTGTTGGAAAAATGAGTTGTGTCATGCACAAAGTAGATGTCCTAACTGACTTGCCAAAACTATAGTTTGTTAACAAGGCATTTGTGGAGTGGTGGAAAAACGAGTTTTAATGACTCCAACCTAAGTGTATGTAAACTTCCGACTTCAACTGTACATAGGCGTACAGAGGCCCATTATCAGCAACCATCACTCCTGTTCTCCAATGGCACGTTGTGTTAGCTAATCCAAGTTTATCATAATTGATCATTAGAAAACCCTTTTGCAATTATGTTAGCACAGCTGCAACTGTTGTGCTAATTAAAGAAGCAATAAAACTGACCTTCTTTAGACTAGTTGAGTATCTGGAGCATCAGCATTTGTGGGTTTGATTACAGGCTGAAAAATGCCTGAAACAAAGAATTTTCTTCTGAAACCCGTCAGTCTATTCTTGTTCTTAGAAATTAAGGCTATTCCATGCGAGAAATTGGCTCTAACCAGAATAGAAAGAGGAGTGGGAGGCCCCAAAGTTCATAACAGTTACCAGCCTCAGAAATTGCAGCCCAAATAAATGCTTCACAGAGTTCAAGTAACAGACACATCTCAACATCAACTGTTCAGAGGAGACTGCATGAATCAGGCCTTCATGGTCAAATTGCTGCAAAGAAACCACTACTAAGGAACACCAATAAGGAGAAGAGAATTGCTTGGGCCCAAAAACACGAGCAATGGATATTAGACCGGTGGAAATCTGTCCTTTTGTCTGATGAATTGAAATTTGAGATTTTTGGTTCCAACCGCCGTATCTTTGTGAGATGCAGAGTAGCTGAACGAATGATCTCCGCATTAGAGGTCGACCGATTATGATTTTCAACGCCGATACTGATTATTGGATATATATATATATATATATATATATATATATATATACTGCTCAAAAAAATAAAGGGAACACTTAAACAACACAATGTAACTCCAAGTCGATCACACTTCTGTGAAATCAAACTGTCCACTTAGGAAGCAACACTGATTGACAATAAATTTCACATGCTGTTGTGCAAATGGAATAGACAACAGGTGGAAATTATAGGCAATTAGCAAGACACCCCCAATAAAGAAGTGGTTCTGTAGGTGGTGACCACAGACCACTTCTCAGTTCCTATGCTTCCTGGCTGATGTTTTGGTCACTTTTGAATGCTGGTGGTGCTTTCACTCTAGTGGTAGCATGAGACGGAGTCGACAACCCACACAAGTGGCTCAGGTAGTGCAGCTCATCCAGGATGGCACATCAATGCGAGCTGTGGCAAGAAGGTTTGCTGTGTCTGTCAGCGTAGTGTCCAGAGCATGGAGGCGCTACCAGGAGACAGGACAGTACATCAGGAGACATGGAGGAGCAGAGAAGCAACCCAGCAGCAGGACCGCTACCTCCGCCTTTGTGCAAGGAGGAGCAGGAGGAGCACTGCCAGAGCCCTGCAAAATGGCCTCCAGCAGGCCACAAATGTGCATGTGTCTGCTCAAACGGTCAGAAACAGACTCCATGAGGGTGGTATGAGGGCCCGACGTCCACAGGTGGTGGTTGTGCTTACAGCCCAACACCGTGCAGGACGTTTGGCATTTGCCAGAGAACACCAAGATTGGCAAATTCGCCCCTGGGCCCTGTGCTCTTCACAGATGAAATCAGGTTCACACTGAGCACATGTGACAGACTTGACAGAGTCTGGAGACGCCGTGGAGAACGTTCTGCTGCCTGCAACATGTTCCAGCATGACCTGTTTGGCGGTGGGTCAGTCATGGTGTGGGGTGGCATTTCTTTGGGGGGCCGCACAGCCCTCCATGTGCTCGCCAGAGGTAGCCTGACTGCCATTAGGTACCGAGATTAGATCCTCAGACCCCTTGTGAGACCATATGCTGGTGCGGTTGGCCCTGGGTTCCTCCTAATGCAAGACAATGCTAGACCTCATGTGGCTGGAGTGTGTCAGCAGTTCCTGCAAGAGGAAGGCATTGATGCTATGGACTGGCCCGCCCGTTCCCCAGACCTGAATCCAATTGAGCACATCTGGGACATCATGTCTCGCTCCATCCACCAACGCCACGTTGCACCACAGACTGTCCAGGAGTTGGCGGATGCTTTAGTCCAGGTCTGGGAGGAGATCCCTCAGGAGACCATCCGCCACCTCATCAGGAGCATGCCCAGGCGTTGTAGGGAGGTCATACAGGCACGTGGAGGCCACACACACTACTGAGCCTCATTTGACTTGTTTTAAGGACATTACATCAAAGTTGGATCAGCCTGTAGTGTGGTTTTCCACTTTAATTTTGAGTGTGACTACAAATCCAGACCTCCATGGGTTGATAAATTGGATTTCCATTGATTATTTTTGTGTGATTTTGTTGTCATCACATTCAACTATGTAAAGAAAAAAGTATTTAATAATATTATTTCAATCATTCAGATCTAGGATGTGCTATTTTAGTGTTCCCTTTATTTTTTTGAGCAGTGTATATATATATATACATACAATTGTGGCCAAAAGTTTTGAGAATGACACAAATATCAATTTCCACAAAGTTTGCTGCTTCAGTGTCTTTAGATATTTTTGTCAGATGTTACTATGGAATACTGAAGTATAATTACAAGCATTTCAGAAGTGTCAAAGGCTTTTATTGACAATTACATGAAGTTGATGCAAAGAGTCAATATTTGCAGTGTTGACCCTTCTTTTTCAAGACCTCTTCAATCCGCCCTGGCATGCTGTCAATTAACTTCTGGGCCACATCCTGACTGATGGCAGCCCATTCTTGCATAATCAATGCTTGGAGTTTGTCAGAATTCGCGGGTTTTTGTTTGTCCACCCGCCTCTTGAGGATTGACCACAAGTTCTCAATGGGATTAAGGTCTGGGGAGTTTCCTGGCCATGGACCAAAAATATCGATGTTTTGTTCCCGAGCCACTTAGTTATCACTTTTGCCTTATGGCAAGGTGCTCCATCATGCTGGAAAAGGCATTGTTCGTCACCTGTTCCTGGATGGTTGGGAGAAGTTGCTCTCGGAGGATGTGTTGGTACCATTCATGGCTGCGTTCTTAGGCAGAATTGTGAGTGAGCCCACTCCCTTGGCTGAGAAGCAACCCCACACATGAATGGTCTCTGGATGCTTTACTGTTGGCATGACACAGGACTGATGGTAGCGCTCACCTTGTCTTCTCCGGACAAGATTTTTTCCGGGTGACCCCAAAAATCGGAAAGGGGATTCATCAGAGAAAATAACTTTACCCCAGTCCTCAGCAGTCCAATCCCTGTACCTTTTGCAGAATATCAGTCTGTCCCTGATGTTTTTCCTGGAGAGAAGTGGCTTCTTTGCTGGCCTTCTTGACACCAGGCCATCCTCCAAAAGTCTTCGCCTCACTGTGCATGCAGATAAACTCACACCTGCCTGCTGCCATTCCTGAGCAAGCTCTGTACTGGTGATGCCCCGATCCCGCAGCTGAATCAACTTTAGGAGACGGTCCTGGCGCTTGCTGGACTTTCTTGGGCGCCCTGAAGCCTTCTTCACAACAATTGAACCGCTCTCCTTGAAGTTCTTGATGATACGATAAATGGTTGATTTAGGTGTAATCTTACTGGCAGCAATATCCTTGCCTGTGAAGCCCTTTTTGTGCAAAGCAATGATGACGGCACGTCTTTCCTTGCAGGTATCCGTGGTTGACAGAGGAAGAACAATGATCCCAAGCACCACCCTCCTTTTGAAGCTTCCAGTCTGTTATTCGAACTCAATCAGCATGACAGAGTGATCTCCAGCCTTGTCCTCATCAACATTCACACCTGTGTTAATGGGAGAATCACTGACATGATGTCAGCTGGTCCTTTTGTGGCTGGGGTGAAATGCAGTGGAAATGTTTTTGGGGGATTCAGTTCATTTGCATGGCAAAGAGGGACTTTGCAATGAATTGCAATTCATCTGATCACTCTTCATAACATTCTGGAGTATATGCAAATTGCCATCATACAAACTGAGGCAGCAGACTTTGTGAAAATTAATATTTGTGTCATTCTCAAAATTTTGGCCCACGACTGTGTGTATATATATATATATATATATATTTGTAATAGTGACAATTACAATAATACTGAATGAACAATGAACACTTTTATTTTAACTTAATATAATACATAACAAAAATCAATTTAGTCTGAAATAAATAATGAAACATGTTCAATTTGGTTTAAATAATGCAAAAAGAGAAGAAAGTAAGAGAAGAAAGTAAAAGCGCTAATGTTTAAATTCCTTGCACAGAACATGAGAACATATGAAAGCTGGTGTTTCCTTTTAACATGAGTCTTCAATATTCCCAGGTAAGAAGTTTTTGGTTGTAGTTATTATAGGAATTATAGGACTATTTCTCTCTATACCATTTGTATTTCACATATCTGTTACTACTGGATGTTCTTATAGGCACTTTAGTATTGCCAACCTAATCTTAGGAGTTGATAGGCTTGATGTCATAAACAGCGCTGTGCTTCAAGCATTGCTAAGAGCTGCTGGCAAACGCATTAAAGTGCTGTTTGAATGATTGCTTACAAGCCTGCTGCTGCCTACCACCGCTCTGTCAGACTGCTCTATCAAATATCAAATCATATACTTAATTATAATAAACACACAGAAATACGAGCCTTTGGTTATTTATATGGTCAAATCTGGGAAACTATCATTTCGAAAACAAAACGCTTATTCTTTCAGTGAAATATGAAACCGTTCCATATTTTATCAAACGGGTGGCAATCCTCAGTCTAAATATTGCTGTTACATTGCACAACCCTCAATGTTATGTCATAATTATGTAAAATTCTGGCAAATTAATTATGATCTTTGTTAGGAAGAAATTGTCTTCACACAGTTCGTAACGAGTCAGGCGTCCAAAACTGCTGCATATACCCTGACTCTGCTTGCAAGAGAAATTACACAATTTCCCTAGTTAATAGTGCCTGCTAACATGAATTTCTTTTAACTACATATGCAGGTTTATGATTACATGCAACGCAGAACAAGCTAGTTAACTAGAGATTATGTGAAGATTGATTGTTTTTTATAAGATAAGATTAATGCTAGCTAGCAACTTACCTTGGCTCCTTGCACCCAAAAAGTCCTTTTGATGCTGCACTCGCGTAACAGGTGGTCAGCCTGCCATGCAGTCTCCTCGTGGATTGCAATGTAATCGGCCATAATCGGCGTCCAAAAAGGCCAATTACCGATTGTTATGAAAACTTGAAACCGACCCTAATTAATCGGCCAACCTCTAGTCCACATGTGTTGTTCCCACCGTGAAGCATGGAGGAGGATGTGTGATGGTGTGGGGCATGGCTACCACAGCATTCTGCAGTGAAAGGCCATCCCATCTGGTTTGAGTAGTGGGACTATCATTTGTTGTCAACAGGACAATGACCCAACACACCTCCAGGCTGTGAAAGGGCTATTTGACCAAGAAGGAGAGTGATGCAGTACTTCATTAGATGACCTGGCTTCCACAATCACCCGACCTCAACCCAATTGAGATGGTTTAGAATGAGCTGGACTGCAGAGTGAAGGAAAAGCAGCCAACAAGTGCTCAGCATATGTGGGAACTCCTTCAAGACTGTTGGGAAAGCATTAAAGGTGAAGCTGATTGAAAAAATGCCAAGAGTGTGCAACGCTGTCATCAAGTCAAAGGGAGGCTACTTTGAAGAATCTAAAATATAACACTTTAACACTTTTTGGTTACTACATGATTCCATATGTGTTAGTTCATAATTTTCATGTCTTCACTATTATTCTACAATGTAGAAAATAGTAAAAATAAAGAAAAACTCTTGAATGAGTAGGTGTGTCCAAACTCTTGACTGATACTGTAAATATATATATATATACAGCTATATTCATTGAGAAGCGTTAATTGGTTTGGTGAGAGAGAGAGAGAGAGAGAGAGAGAGAGAGAGAGAGAGAGAGAGAGAGAGAGAGAGAGAGAGAGAGAGAGAGAGAGAGAGAGAGAGAGAGAGAGAGAGAGAGAGAGAGAGAGGAGAGAGAGAGAGAGAGAGAGAAAGAGAGAGAGAGAGGGGCAGCTGGGTAAAGATGGTGCACATTTCCTCAGTCTCCATGTCAAGTTATTGTTGGCTCTGTTCTTTGAAGTGCCTGGGTCGGTTTCTCCCAGGGTGCATTGGGGTTAAGGGCCGTGGAAAACAGGATTACACCAACCCCCGCTCTCTCCTCCCCTCTCCCCCTCGCTCCTCCAATTAATTACCCTTAGCCTGTTTGGGAAATAATTCCTGCTTATCTCCCGCTCCCATCACAGCGAAAGGCAAGACAGCTAGTTCCCTCTCTACTCCCGCCTGACTGTCGGAGGTTTCAACTCAGCCCCACCAGACTCATCATAATGTCTGTAACAGAGACGGCGAATGAGAAACACCCCCCCCCCCCCCCCCCCCCCCCCCCCCCCGCTCTACTGCAATCAGGCTGATTGTTCCATCCATGACCAATTGAATCGTAACGTTGAAACGCTAGACACCAGTTCACTCCTACAGCTATATTCGTTGAGAAGCGTTAATTGGTTTGGTGAACTCTGTCAGAGAAGTTCAGAGATTTCCTCATTCAGTGCTTTTGATGCAGTGTGACGGTCCAATCAGGGTTTAGTTGAGTGAGATTTACAGTCTCGTTCTCTAGAAGACAATAGACAAAGCCCCCATAGTGGGTTTCCGACTGAGAATTGATTCAATCTGCCTGTGCT